>NW_027440768.1:0-64071 GCF_031893055.1 Leptodactylus fuscus | reverse complement strand
TTTCATTGACCGCTTACTCGGCAACTTGTGTGAAGCAGGATTTCTACTTTCCCCTTAGCGCTTCATTGATCGTGTACTCTTGAGTATAGCTCGGGCTGAGAATGACGCAGCCATGGGAAAGTTGACAGTTAAGCCTATCTAGTGACAGCCCATCATAGGCTAGCTGGGTGATCTTGCAACTTGTACCATGTCGGAGTTTGATTTTCCCCATAGGGTTTCATTGATCGTGTACTCTTGAGTGTAGCTCGGGCTGAGAAGGTCGCAGCCATGGGAAAGTTGACAGTTAAGCCTATCTAGTGACAGCCCATCATAGGCTAGCTGGGTGATCTTGCAACTTGTACCATGTCGGAGTTTGATTTTCCCCATAGGGTTTCATTGATCGCTTACTCGTGAGTGTAGCACGGGCTGAGAAGGTCGCTGCCATGGGAAAGTTGACAGTAAAGCCTATCTAGTGACAACCCATAATAGGCTAGCTGGGTGATCTTGCAACTTGTATCATGCCGGAGTTTGATTTTCACCATAGGGTTTCATTGATCGCTACTCGGCAACTTGTATGAAGCAGGATTTCTACTTTCCCCTTAGCGCTTCATTGATCGTGTACTCTTGAGTGTAGCTCGGGCTGAGAAGGTCGCAGCCATGGGAAAGTTGACAGTTAAGCCTATCTAGTGACAGCCCATCATAGCTAGCTGGGTGATCTTGCAACTTGTACCATGTCGGAGTTTGATTTTCCCCATAGGGTTTCATTGATCGCTTACTCGTGAGTGTAGCACGGGCTGAGAAGGTCGCTGCCATGGGAAAGTTGACAGTTAAGCCTATCTAGTGACAACCCATCATAGGCTAGCTGGGTGATCTTGCAACTTGTATCATGCCGGAGTTTGATTTTCACCATAGGGTTTCATTGATCGCTTACTCGGCAACTTGTATGAAGCAGGATTTCTACTTTCCCCTTAGCGCTTCATTGATTGTGTACTCTTGAGTGTAGCTCGGGCTGAGAATGACGCAGCCATGGGAAAGTTGACAGTTAAGCCTATCTAGTGACAACCCATCATAGGCTAGCTGGGTGATCTTGCAACTTGTACCATGTCGGAGTTTGATTTTCCCCATAGGGTTTCATTGATCGTGTACTCTTGAGTGTAGCTCGGGCTGAGAAGGTCGCAGCCATAGGAAAGTTGACAGTTAAGCCTATCTAGTGACAGCCCATCATAGGCTAGCTGGGTGATCTTGCAACTTGTACCATGTCGGAGTTTGATTTTCCCCATAGGGTTTCATTGATCGCTTACTCGTGAGTGTAGCACGGGCTGAGAAGGTCGCTGCCATGGGAAAGTTGACAGTTAAGCCTATCTAGTGACAACCCATCATAGGCTAGCTGGGTGATCTTGCAACTTGTATCATGCCGGAGTTTGATTTTCACCATAGGGTTTCATTGACCGCTTACTCGGCAACTTGTATGAAGCAGGATTTCTACTTTCCCCTTAGCGCTTCATTGATTGTGTACTCTTGAGTGTAGCTCGGGCTGAGAATGACGCAGCCATGGGAAAGTTGACAGTTAAGCCTATCTAGTGACAACCCATCATAGGCTAGCTGGGAGATCTTGCAACTTGTACCATGTCGGAGTTTGATTTTCCCCATAGGGTTTCATTGATCGTGTACTCTTGAGTGTAGCTCTGGCTAAGAAGGTCGCAGCCATGGGAAAGTTGACAGTTAAGCCTATCTAGTGACAACCCATCATAGGCTAGCTGGGTGATCTTGCAACTTGTATCATGCCGGAGTTTGATTTTCACCATAGGGTTTCATTGACCGCTTACTCGGCAACTTGTATGAAGCAGGATTTCTACTTTCCCCTTAGCGCTTCATTGATTGTGTACTCTTGAGTGTAGCTCGGGCTGAGAATGACGCAGCCATGGGAAAGTTGACAGTTAAGCCTATCTAGTGACAACCCATCATAGGCTAGCTGGGTGATCTTGCAACTTGTATCATGCCGGAGTTTGATTTTCACCATAGGGTTTCATTGACCGCTTACTCGGCAACTTGTATGAAGCAGGATTTCTACTTTCCCCTTAGCGCTTCATTGATCGTGTACTCTTGAGTATAGCTCGGGCTGAGAATGACGCAGCCATGGGAAAGTTGACAGTTAAGCCTATCTAGTGACAGCCCATCATAGGCTAGCTGGGTGATCTTGCAACTTGTACCATGTCGGAGTTTGATTTTCCCCATAGGGTTTCATTGATCGTGTACTCTTGAGTGTAGCTCGGGCTGAGAAGGTCGCAGCCATGGGAAAGTTGACAGTTAAGCCTATCTAGTGACAGCCCATCATAGGCTAGCTGGGTGATCTTGCAACTTGTACCATGTCGGAGTTTGATTTTCCCCATAGGGTTTCATTGATCGCTTACTCGTGAGTGTAGCACGGGCTGAGAAGGTCGCTGCCATGGGAAAGTTGACAGTTAAGCCTATCTAGTGACAACCCATCATAGGCTAGCTGGGTGATCTTGCAACTTGTATCATGCCGGAGTTTGATTTTCACCATAGGGTTTCATTGACCGCTTACTCGGCAACTTGTATGAAGCAGGATTTCTACTTTCCCCTTAGCGCTTCATTGATTGTGTACTCTTGAGTGTAGCTCGGGCTGAGAATGACGCAGCCATGGGAAAGTTGACAGTTAAGCCTATCTAGTGACAACCCATCATAGGCTAGCTGGGAGATCTTGCAACTTGTACCATGTCGGAGTTTGATTTTCCCCATAGGGTTTCATTGATCGTGTACTCTTGAGTGTAGCTCTGGCTAAGAAGGTCGCAGCCATGGGAAAGTTGACAGTTAAGCCTATCTAGTGACAACCCATCATAGGCTAGCTGGGTGATCTTGCAACTTGTATCATGCCGGAGTTTGATTTTCACCATAGGGTTTCATTGACCGCTTACTCGGCAACTTGTATGAAGCAGGATTTCTACTTTCCCCTTAGCGCTTCATTGATTGTGTACTCTTGAGTGTAGCTCGGGCTGAGAATGACGCAGCCATGGGAAAGTTGACAGTTAAGCCTATCTAGTGACAACCCATCATAGGCTAGCTGGGTGATCTTGCAACTTGTATCATGCCGGAGTTTGATTTTCACCATAGGGTTTCATTGACCGCTTACTCGGCAACTTGTATGAAGCAGGATTTCTACTTTCCCCTTAGCGCTTCATTGATCGTGTACTCTTGAGTATAGCTCGGGCTGAGAATGACGCAGCCATGGGAAAGTTGACAGTTAAGCCTATCTAGTGACAGCCCATCATAGGCTAGCTGGGTGATCTTGCAACTTGTACCATGTCGGAGTTTGATTTTCCCCATAGGGTTTCATTGATCGTGTACTCTTGAGTGTAGCTCGGGCTGAGAAGGTCGCAGCCATGGGAAAGTTGACAGTTAAGCCTATCTAGTGACAGCCCATCATAGGCTAGCTGGGTGATCTTGCAACTTGTACCATGTCGGAGTTTGATTTTCCCCATAGGGTTTCATTGATCGCTTACTCGTGAGTGTAGCACGGGCTGAGAAGGTCGCTGCCATGGGAAAGTTGACAGTTAAGCCTATCTAGTGACAACCCATAATAGGCTAGCTGGGTGATCTTGCAACTTGTATCATGCCGGAGTTTGATTTTCACCATAGGGTTTCATTGATCGCTTACTCGGCAACTTGTATGAAGCAGGATTTCTACTTTCCCCTTAGCGCTTCATTGATCGTGTACTCTTGAGTGTAGCTCGGGCTGAGAAGGTCGCAGCCATTGGAAAGTTGACAGTTAAGCCTATCTAGTGACAGCCCATCATAGGCTAGCTGGGTGATCTTGCAACTTGTACCATGTCGGAGTTTGATTTTCCCCATAGGGTTTCATTGATCGCTTACTCGTGAGTGTAGCACGGGCTGAGAAGGTCGCTGCCATGGGAAAGTTGACAGTTAAGCCTATCTAGTGACAACCCATCATAGGCTAGCTGGGTGATCTTGCAACTTGTATCATGCCGGAGTTTGATTTTCACCATAGGGTTTCATTGACCGCTTACTCGGCAACTTGTATGAAGCAGGATTTCTACTTTCCCCTTAGCGCTTCATTGATTGTGTACTCTTGAGTGTAGCTCGGGCTGAGAATGACGCAGCCATGGGAAAGTTGACAGTTAAGCCTATCTAGTGACAACCCATCATAGGCTAGCTGGGAGATCTTGCAACTTGTACCATGTCGGAGTTTGATTTTCCCCATAGGGTTTCATTGATCGTGTACTCTTGAGTGTAGCTCTGGCTAAGAAGGTCGCAGCCATGGGAAAGTTGACAGTTAAGCCTATCTAGTGACAGCCCATCATAGGCTAGCTGGGTGATCTTGCAACTTGTACCATGTCGGAGTTTGATTTTCCCCATAGGGTTTCATTGATCGCTTACTCGTGAGTGTAGCACGGGCTGAGAAGGTCGCTGCCATAGGAAAGTTGACAGTTAAGCCTATCTAGTGACAACCCATCATAGGTTAGCTGGGTGATCTTGCAACTTGTATCATGCCGGAGTTTGATTTTCACCATAGGGTTTCATTGACCGCTTACTCGGCAACTTGTATGAAGCAGGATTTCTACTTTCCCCTTAGCGCTTCATTGATCGTGTACTCTTGAGTATAGCTCGGGCTGAGAATGACGCAGCCATGGGAAAGTTGACAGTTAAGCCTATCTAGTGACAGCCCATCATAGGCTAGCTGGGTGATCTTGTAACTTGTACCATGTCGGAGTTTGATTTTCCCCATAGGGTTTCATTGATCGTGTACTCTTGAGTGTAGCTCGGGCTGAGAAGGTCGCAGCCATGGGAAAGTTGACAGTTAAGCCTATCTAGTGACAGCCCATCATAGGCTAGCTGGGTGATCTTGCAACTTGTACCATGTCGGAGTTTGATTTTCCCCATAGGGTTTCATTGATCGCTTACTCGTGAGTGTAGCACGGGCTGAGAAGGTCGCTGCCATGGGAAAGTTGACAGTTAAGCCTATCTAGTGACAGCCCATCATAGGCTAGCTGGGTGATCTTGCAACTTGTACCATGTCGGAGTTTGATTTTCCCCATAGGGTTTCATTGATCGCTTACTCGTGAGTGTAGCACGGGCTGAGAAGGTCGCTGCCATGGAAAAGTTGACAGTTAAGCCTATCTAGTGACAACCCATCATAGGCTAGCTGGGTGATCTTGCAACTTGTATCATGCCGGAGTTTGATTTTCACCATAGGGTTTCATTGATCGCTTACTCGGCAACTTGTATGAAGCAGGATTTCTACTTTCCCCTTAGCGCTTCATTGATTGTGTACTCTTGAGTGTAGCTCGGGCTGAGAATGACGCAGCCATGGGAAAGTTGACAGTTAAGCCTATCTAGTGACAACCCATCATAGGCTAGCTGGGTGATCTTGCAACTTGTACCATGTCGGAGTTTGATTTTCCCCATAGGGTTTCATTGATCGTGTACTCTTGAGTGTAGCTCGGGCTGAGAAGGTCGCAGCCATGGGAAAGTTGACAGTTAAGCCTATCTAGTGACAGCCCATCATAGGCTAGCTGGGTGATCTTGCAACTTGTACCATGTCGGAGTTTGATTTTCCCCATAGGGTTTCATTGATCGCTTACTCGTGAGTGTAGCACGGGCTGAGAAGGTCGCTGCCATGGGAAAGTTGACAGTTAAGCCTATCTAGTGACAACCCATCATAGGTTAGCTGGGTGATCTTGCAACTTGTATCATGCCGGAGTTTGATTTTCACCATAGGGTTTCATTGACCGCTTACTCGGCAACTTGTATGAAGCAGGATTTCTACTTTCCCCTTAGCGCTTCATTGATCGTGTACTCTTGAGTATAGCTCGGGCTGAGAATGACGCAGCCATGGGAAAGTTGACAGTTAAGCCTATCTAGTGACAACCCATCATAGGCTAGCTGGGTGATCTTGCAACTTGTACCATGTCGGAGTTTGATTTTCCCCATAGGGTTTCATTGATCGTGTACTCTTGAGTGTAGCTCGGGCTGAGAAGGTCGCAGCCATGGGAAAGTTGACAGTTAAGCCTATCTAGTGACAGCCCATCATTGGCTAGCTGGGTGATCTTGCAACTTGTACCATGTCGGAGTTTGATTTTCCCCATAGGGTTTCATTGATCGCTTACTCGTGAGTGTAGCACGGGCTGAGAAGGTCGCTGCCATGGGAAAGTTGACAGTTAAGCCTATCTAGTGACAACCCATCATAGGCTAGCTGGGTGATCTTGCAACTTGTATCATGCCGGAGTTTGATTTTCACCATAGGGTTTCATTGATCGCTTACTCGGCAACTTGTATGAAGCAGGATTTCTACTTTCCCCTTAGCGCTTCATTGATTGTGTACTCTTGAGTGTAGCTCGGGCTGAGAATGACGCAGCCATGGGAAGGTTGACAGTTAAGCCTATCTAGTGACAACCCATCATAGGCTAGCTGGGTGATCTTGCAACTTGTACCATGTCGGAGTTTGATTTTCCCCATAGGGTTTCATTGATCGTGTACTCTTGAGTGTAGCTCGGGCTGAGAAGGTCGCAGCCATGGGAAAGTTGACAGTTAAGCCTATCTAGTGACAGCCCATCATAGGCTAGCTGGGTGATCTTGCAACTTGTACCATGTCGGAGTTTGATTTTCCCCATAGGGTTTCATTGATCGCTTACTCGTGAGTGTAGCACGGGCTGAGAACGTCGCTGCCATGGGAAAGTTGACAGTTAAGCCTATCTAGTGACAACCCATCATAGGCTAGCTGGGTGATCTTGCAACTTGTATCATGCCGGAGTTTGATTTTCACCATAGGGTTTCATTGACCGCTTACTCGGCAACTTGTATGAAGCAGGATTTCTACTTTCCCCTTAGCGCTTCATTGATCGTGTACTCTTGAGTATAGCTCGGGCTGAGAATGACGCAGCCATGGGAAAGTTGACAGTTAAGCCTATCTAGTGACAGCCCATCATAGGCTAGCTGGGTGATCTTGCAACTTGTACCATGTCGGAGTTTGATTTTCCCCATAGGGTTTCATTGATCGCTTACTCGTGAGTGTAGCACGGGCTGAGAAGGTCGCTGCCATGGGAAAGTTGACAGGTAAGCCTATCTAGTGACAACCCATCATAGGCTAGCTGGGTGATCTTGCAACTTGTATCATGCCGGAGTTTGATTTTCACCATAGGGTTTCATTGATCGCTTACTCGGCAACTTGTATGAAGCAGGATTTCTACTTTCCCCTTAGCGCTTCATTGATTGTGTACTCTTGAGTGTAGCTCGGGCTGAGAATGACGCAGCCATGGGAAAGTTGACAGTTAAGCCTATCTAGTGACAGCCCATCATAGGCTAGCTGGGTGATCTTGCAACTTGTACCATGTCGGAGTTTGATTTTCCCCATAGGGTTTCATTGATCGTGTACTCTTGAGTGTAGCTCGGGCTGAGAAGGTCGCAGCCATGGGAAAGTTGACAGTTAAGCCTATCTAGTGACAGCCCATCATAGGCTAGCTGGGTGATCTTGCAACTTGTACCATGTCGGAGTTTGATTTTCCCCATAGGGTTTCATTGATCGCTTACTCGTGAGTGTAGCACGGGCTGAGAAGGTCGCTGCCATGGGAAAGTTGACAGTTAAGCCTATCTAGTGACAACCCATCATAGGCTAGCTGGGTGATCTTGCAACTTGTATCATGCCGGAGTTTGATTTTCACCATAGGGTTTCATTGACCGCTTACTCGGCAACTTGTATGAAGCAGGATTTCTACTTTCCCCTTAGCGCTTCATTGATTGTGTACTCTTGAGTGTAGCTCGGGCTGAGAATGACGCAGCCATGGGAAAGTTGACAGTTAAGCCTATCTAGTGACAACCCATCATAGGCTAGCTGGGTGATCTTGCAACTTGTACCATGTCGGAGTTTGATTTTCCCCATAGGGTTTCATTGATCGTGTACTCTTGAGTGTAGCTCGGGCTGAGAAGGTCGCAGCCATGGGAAAGTTGACAGTTAAGCCTATCTAGTGACAGCCCATCATAGGCTAGCTGGGTGATCTTGCAACTTGTACCATGTCGGAGTTTGATTTTCCCCATAGGGTTTCATTGATCGCTTACTCGTGAGTGTAGCACGGGCTGAGAAGGTCGCTGCCATGGGAAAGTTGACAGTTAAGCCTATCTAGTGACAACCCATCATAGGCTAGCTGGGTGATCTTGCAACTTGTATCATGCCGGAGTTTGATTTTCACCATAGGGTTTCATTGACCGCTTACTCGGCAACTTGTGTGAAGCAGGATTTCTACTTTCCCCTTAGCGCTTCATTGATCGTGTACTCTTGAGTATAGCTCGGGCTGAGAATGACGCAGCCATGGGAAAGTTGACAGTTAAGCCTATCTAGTGACAGCCCATCATAGGCTAGCTGGGTGATCTTGCAACTTGTACCATGTCGGAGTTTGATTTTCCCCATAGGGTTTCATTGATCGTGTACTCTTGAGTGTAGCTCGGGCTGAGAAGGTCGCAGCCATGGGAAAGTTGACAGTTAAGCCTATCTAGTGACAGCCCATCATAGGCTAGCTGGGTGATCTTGCAACTTGTACCATGTCGGAGTTTGATTTTCCCCATAGGGTTTCATTGATCGCTTACTCGTGAGTGTAGCACGGGCTGAGAAGGTCGCTGCCATGGGAAAGTTGACAGTAAAGCCTATCTAGTGACAACCCATAATAGGCTAGCTGGGTGATCTTGCAACTTGTATCATGCCGGAGTTTGATTTTCACCATAGGGTTTCATTGATCGCTTACTCGGCAACTTGTATGAAGCAGGATTTCTACTTTCCCCTTAGCGCTTCATTGATCGTGTACTCTTGAGTGTAGCTCGGGCTGAGAAGGTCGCAGCCATGGGAAAGTTGACAGTTAAGCCTATCTAGTGACAGCCCATCATAGGCTAGCTGGGTGATCTTGCAACTTGTACCATGTCGGAGTTTGATTTTCCCCATAGGGTTTCATTGATCGCTTACTCGTGAGTGTAGCACGGGCTGAGAAGGTCGCTGCCATGGGAAAGTTGACAGTTAAGCCTATCTAGTGACAACCCATCATAGGCTAGCTGGGTGATCTTGCAACTTGTATCATGCCGGAGTTTGATTTTCACCATAGGGTTTCATTGATCGCTTACTCGGCAACTTGTATGAAGCAGGATTTCTACTTTCCCCTTAGCGCTTCATTGATTGTGTACTCTTGAGTGTAGCTCGGGCTGAGAATGACGCAGCCATGGGAAAGTTGACAGTTAAGCCTATCTAGTGACAACCCATCATAGGCTAGCTGGGTGATCTTGCAACTTGTACCATGTCGGAGTTTGATTTTCCCCATAGGGTTTCATTGATCGTGTACTCTTGAGTGTAGCTCGGGCTGAGAAGGTCGCAGCCATAGGAAAGTTGACAGTTAAGCCTATCTAGTGACAGCCCATCATAGGCTAGCTGGGTGATCTTGCAACTTGTACCATGTCGGAGTTTGATTTTCCCCATAGGGTTTCATTGATCGCTTACTCGTGAGTGTAGCACGGGCTGAGAAGGTCGCTGCCATGGGAAAGTTGACAGTTAAGCCTATCTAGTGACAACCCATCATAGGCTAGCTGGGTGATCTTGCAACTTGTATCATGCCGGAGTTTGATTTTCACCATAGGGTTTCATTGACCGCTTACTCGGCAACTTGTATGAAGCAGGATTTCTACTTTCCCCTTAGCGCTTCATTGATTGTGTACTCTTGAGTGTAGCTCGGGCTGAGAATGACGCAGCCATGGGAAAGTTGACAGTTAAGCCTATCTAGTGACAACCCATCATAGGCTAGCTGGGAGATCTTGCAACTTGTACCATGTCGGAGTTTGATTTTCCCCATAGGGTTTCATTGATCGTGTACTCTTGAGTGTAGCTCTGGCTAAGAAGGTCGCAGCCATGGGAAAGTTGACAGTTAAGCCTATCTAGTGACAACCCATCATAGGCTAGCTGGGTGATCTTGCAACTTGTATCATGCCGGAGTTTGATTTTCACCATAGGGTTTCATTGACCGCTTACTCGGCAACTTGTATGAAGCAGGATTTCTACTTTCCCCTTAGCGCTTCATTGATTGTGTACTCTTGAGTGTAGCTCGGGCTGAGAATGACGCAGCCATGGGAAAGTTGACAGTTAAGCCTATCTAGTGACAACCCATCATAGGCTAGCTGGGTGATCTTGCAACTTGTATCATGCCGGAGTTTGATTTTCACCATAGGGTTTCATTGACCGCTTACTCGGCAACTTGTATGAAGCAGGATTTCTACTTTCCCCTTAGCGCTTCATTGATCGTGTACTCTTGAGTATAGCTCGGGCTGAGAATGACGCAGCCATGGGAAAGTTGACAGTTAAGCCTATCTAGTGACAGCCCATCATAGGCTAGCTGGGTGATCTTGCAACTTGTACCATGTCGGAGTTTGATTTTCCCCATAGGGTTTCATTGATCGTGTACTCTTGAGTGTAGCTCGGGCTGAGAAGGTCGCAGCCATGGGAAAGTTGACAGTTAAGCCTATCTAGTGACAGCCCATCATAGGCTAGCTGGGTGATCTTGCAACTTGTACCATGTCGGAGTTTGATTTTCCCCATAGGGTTTCATTGATCGCTTACTCGTGAGTGTAGCACGGGCTGAGAAGGTCGCTGCCATGGGAAAGTTGACAGTTAAGCCTATCTAGTGACAACCCATAATAGGCTAGCTGGGTGATCTTGCAACTTGTATCATGCCGGAGTTTGATTTTCACCATAGGGTTTCATTGATCGCTTACTCGGCAACTTGTATGAAGCAGGATTTCTACTTTCCCCTTAGCGCTTCATTGATCGTGTACTCTTGAGTGTAGCTCGGGCTGAGAAGGTCGCAGCCATGGGAAAGTTGACAGTTAAGCCTATCTAGTGACAGCCCATCATAGGCTAGCTGGGTGATCTTGCAACTTGTACCATGTCGGAGTTTGATTTTCCCCATAGGGTTTCATTGATCGCTTACTCGTGAGTGTAGCACGGGCTGAGAAGGTCGCTGCCATGGGAAAGTTGACAGTTAAGCCTATCTAGTGACAACCCATCATAGGCTAGCTGGGTGATCTTGCAACTTGTATCATGCCGGAGTTTGATTTTCACCATAGGGTTTCATTGACCGCTTACTCGGCAACTTGTATGAAGCAGGATTTCTACTTTCCCCTTAGCGCTTCATTGATTGTGTACTCTTGAGTGTAGCTCGGGCTGAGAATGACGCAGCCATGGGAAAGTTGACAGTTAAGCCTATCTAGTGACAACCCATCATAGGCTAGCTGGGAGATCTTGCAACTTGTACCATGTCGGAGTTTGATTTTCCCCATAGGGTTTCATTGATCGTGTACTCTTGAGTGTAGCTCTGGCTAAGAAGGTCGCAGCCATGGGAAAGTTGACAGTTAAGCCTATCTAGTGACAGCCCATCATAGGCTAGCTGGGTGATCTTGCAACTTGTACCATGTCGGAGTTTGATTTTCCCCATAGGGTTTCATTGATCGCTTACTCGTGAGTGTAGCACGGGCTGAGAAGGTCGCTGCCATAGGAAAGTTGACAGTTAAGCCTATCTAGTGACAACCCATCATAGGTTAGCTGGGTGATCTTGCAACTTGTATCATGCCGGAGTTTGATTTTCACCATAGGGTTTCATTGACCGCTTACTCGGCAACTTGTATGAAGCAGGATTTCTACTTTCCCCTTAGCGCTTCATTGATCGTGTACTCTTGAGTATAGCTCGGGCTGAGAATGACGCAGCCATGGGAAAGTTGACAGTTAAGCCTATCTAGTGACAGCCCATCATAGGCTAGCTGGGTGATCTTGTAACTTGTACCATGTCGGAGTTTGATTTTCCCCATAGGGTTTCATTGATCGTGTACTCTTGAGTGTAGCTCGGGCTGAGAAGGTCGCAGCCATGGGAAAGTTGACAGTTAAGCCTATCTAGTGACAGCCCATCATAGGCTAGCTGGGTGATCTTGCAACTTGTACCATGTCGGAGTTTGATTTTCCCCATAGGGTTTCATTGATCGCTTACTCGTGAGTGTAGCACGGGCTGAGAAGGTCGCTGCCATGGGAAAGTTGACAGTTAAGCCTATCTAGTGACAGCCCATCATAGGCTAGCTGGGTGATCTTGCAACTTGTACCATGTCGGAGTTTGATTTTCCCCATAGGGTTTCATTGATCGCTTACTCGTGAGTGTAGCACGGGCTGAGAAGGTCGCTGCCATGGAAAAGTTGACAGTTAAGCCTATCTAGTGACAACCCATCATAGGCTAGCTGGGTGATCTTGCAACTTGTATCATGCCGGAGTTTGATTTTCACCATAGGGTTTCATTGATCGCTTACTCGGCAACTTGTATGAAGCAGGATTTCTACTTTCCCCTTAGCGCTTCATTGATTGTGTACTCTTGAGTGTAGCTCGGGCTGAGAATGACGCAGCCATGGGAAAGTTGACAGTTAAGCCTATCTAGTGACAACCCATCATAGGCTAGCTGGGTGATCTTGCAACTTGTACCATGTCGGAGTTTGATTTTCCCCATAGGGTTTCATTGATCGTGTACTCTTGAGTGTAGCTCGGGCTGAGAAGGTCGCAGCCATGGGAAAGTTGACAGTTAAGCCTATCTAGTGACAGCCCATCATAGGCTAGCTGGGTGATCTTGCAACTTGTACCATGTCGGAGTTTGATTTTCCCCATAGGGTTTCATTGATCGCTTACTCGTGAGTGTAGCACGGGCTGAGAAGGTCGCTGCCATGGGAAAGTTGACAGTTAAGCCTATCTAGTGACAACCCATCATAGGTTAGCTGGGTGATCTTGCAACTTGTATCATGCCGGAGTTTGATTTTCACCATAGGGTTTCATTGACCGCTTACTCGGCAACTTGTATGAAGCAGGATTTCTACTTTCCCCTTAGCGCTTCATTGATCGTGTACTCTTGAGTATAGCTCGGGCTGAGAATGACGCAGCCATGGGAAAGTTGACAGTTAAGCCTATCTAGTGACAGCCCATCATAGGCTAGCTGGGTGATCTTGCAACTTGTACCATGTCGGAGTTTGATTTTCCCCATAGGGTTTCATTGATCGTGTACTCTTGAGTGTAGCTCGGGCTGAGAAGGTCGCAGCCATGGGAAAGTTGACAGTTAAGCCTATCTAGTGACAGCCCATCATTGGCTAGCTGGGTGATCTTGCAACTTGTACCATGTCGGAGTTTGATTTTCCCCATAGGGTTTCATTGATCGCTTACTCGTGAGTGTAGCACGGGCTGAGAAGGTCGCTGCCATGGGAAAGTTGACAGTTAAGCCTATCTAGTGACAACCCATCATAGGCTAGCTGGGTGATCTTGCAACTTGTATCATGCCGGAGTTTGATTTTCACCATAGGGTTTCATTGATCGCTTACTCGGCAACTTGTATGAAGCAGGATTTCTACTTTCCCCTTAGCGCTTCATTGATTGTGTACTCTTGAGTGTAGCTCGGGCTGAGAATGACGCAGCCATGGGAAGGTTGACAGTTAAGCCTATCTAGTGACAACCCATCATAGGCTAGCTGGGTGATCTTGCAACTTGTACCATGTCGGAGTTTGATTTTCCCCATAGGGTTTCATTGATCGTGTACTCTTGAGTGTAGCTCGGGCTGAGAAGGTCGCAGCCATGGGAAAGTTGACAGTTAAGCCTATCTAGTGACAGCCCATCATAGGCTAGCTGGGTGATCTTGCAACTTGTACCATGTCGGAGTTTGATTTTCCCCATAGGGTTTCATTGATCGCTTACTCGTGAGTGTAGCACGGGCTGAGAACGTCGCTGCCATGGGAAAGTTGACAGTTAAGCCTATCTAGTGACAACCCATCATAGGCTAGCTGGGTGATCTTGCAACTTGTATCATGCCGGAGTTTGATTTTCACCATAGGGTTTCATTGACCGCTTACTCGGCAACTTGTATGAAGCAGGATTTCTACTTTCCCCTTAGCGCTTCATTGATCGTGTACTCTTGAGTATAGCTCGGGCTGAGAATGACGCAGCCATGGGAAAGTTGACAGTTAAGCCTATCTAGTGACAGCCCATCATAGGCTAGCTGGGTGATCTTGCAACTTGTACCATGTCGGAGTTTGATTTTCCCCATAGGGTTTCATTGATCGCTTACTCGTGAGTGTAGCACGGGCTGAGAAGGTCGCTGCCATGGGAAAGTTGACAGGTAAGCCTATCTAGTGACAA
Source organism: Leptodactylus fuscus (assembly GCF_031893055.1). Taxonomy (NCBI): domain Eukaryota; kingdom Metazoa; phylum Chordata; class Amphibia; order Anura; family Leptodactylidae; genus Leptodactylus; species Leptodactylus fuscus. The sequence continues at coordinate 49,880 of NW_027440768.1, read as the reverse complement.
CCCATCATAGGCTAGCTGGGTGATCTTGCAACTTGTATCATGCCGGAGTTTGATTTTCACCATAGGGTTTCATTGATCGCTTACTCGGCAACTTGTATGAAGCAGGATTTCTACTTTCCCCTTAGCGCTTCATTGATTGTGTACTCTTGAGTGTAGCTCGGGCTGAGAATGACGCAGCCATGGGAAAGTTGACAGTTAAGCCTATCTAGTGACAGCCCATCATAGGCTAGCTGGGTGATCTTGCAACTTGTACCATGTCGGAGTTTGATTTTCCCCATAGGGTTTCATTGATCGTGTACTCTTGAGTGTAGCTCGGGCTGAGAAGGTCGCAGCCATGGGAAAGTTGACAGTTAAGCCTATCTAGTGACAGCCCATCATAGGCTAGCTGGGTGATCTTGCAACTTGTACCATGTCGGAGTTTGATTTTCCCCATAGGGTTTCATTGATCGCTTACTCGTGAGTGTAGCACGGGCTGAGAAGGTCGCTGCCATGGGAAAGTTGACAGTTAAGCCTATCTAGTGACAACCCATCATAGGCTAGCTGGGTGATCTTGCAACTTGTATCATGCCGGAGTTTGATTTTCACCATAGGGTTTCATTGACCGCTTACTCGGCAACTTGTATGAAGCAGGATTTCTACTTTCCCCTTAGCGCTTCATTGATTGTGTACTCTTGAGTGTAGCTCGGGCTGAGAATGACGCAGCCATGGGAAAGTTGACAGTTAAGCCTATCTAGTGACAACCCATCATAGGCTAGCTGGGTGATCTTGCAACTTGTACCATGTCGGAGTTTGATTTTCCCCATAGGGTTTCATTGATCGTGTACTCTTGAGTGTAGCTCGGGCTGAGAAGGTCGCAGCCATGGGAAAGTTGACAGTTAAGCCTATCTAGTGACAGCCCATCATAGGCTAGCTGGGTGATCTTGCAACTTGTACCATGTCGGAGTTTGATTTTCCCCATAGGGTTTCATTGATCGCTTACTCGTGAGTGTAGCACGGGCTGAGAAGGTCGCTGCCATGGGAAAGTTGACAGTTAAGCCTATCTAGTGACAACCCATCATAGGCTAGCTGGGTGATCTTGCAACTTGTATCATGCCGGAGTTTGATTTTCACCATAGGGTTTCATTGACCGCTTACTCGGCAACTTGTGTGAAGCAGGATTTCTACTTTCCCCTTAGCGCTTCATTGATCGTGTACTCTTGAGTATAGCTCGGGCTGAGAATGACGCAGCCATGGGAAAGTTGACAGTTAAGCCTATCTAGTGACAGCCCATCATAGGCTAGCTGGGTGATCTTGCAACTTGTACCATGTCGGAGTTTGATTTTCCCCATAGGGTTTCATTGATCGTGTACTCTTGAGTGTAGCTCGGGCTGAGAAGGTCGCAGCCATGGGAAAGTTGACAGTTAAGCCTATCTAGTGACAGCCCATCATAGGCTAGCTGGGTGATCTTGCAACTTGTACCATGTCGGAGTTTGATTTTCCCCATAGGGTTTCATTGATCGCTTACTCGTGAGTGTAGCACGGGCTGAGAAGGTCGCTGCCATGGGAAAGTTGACAGTTAAGCCTATCTAGTGACAACCCATAATAGGCTAGCTGGGTGATCTTGCAACTTGTATCATGCCGGAGTTTGATTTTCACCATAGGGTTTCATTGATCGCTTACTCGGCAACTTGTATGAAGCAGGATTTCTACTTTCCCCTTAGCGCTTCATTGATCGTGTACTCTTGAGTGTAGCTCGGGCTGAGAAGGTCGCAGCCATGGGAAAGTTGACAGTTAAGCCTATCTAGTGACAGCCCATCATAGGCTAGCTGGGTGATCTTGCAACTTGTACCATGTCGGAGTTTGATTTTCCCCATAGGGTTTCATTGATCGCTTACTCGTGAGTGTAGCACGGGCTGAGAAGGTCGCTGCCATGGGAAAGTTGACAGTTAAGCCTATCTAGTGACAACCCATCATAGGCTAGCTGGGTGATCTTGCAACTTGTATCATGCCGGAGTTTGATTTTCACCATAGGGTTTCATTGATCGCTTACTCGGCAACTTGTATGAAGCAGGATTTCTACTTTCCCCTTAGCGCTTCATTGATTGTGTACTCTTGAGTGTAGCTCGGGCTGAGAATGACGCAGCCATGGGAAAGTTGACAGTTAAGCCTATCTAGTGACAACCCATCATAGGCTAGCTGGGTGATCTTGCAACTTGTACCATGTCGGAGTTTGATTTTCCCCATAGGGTTTCATTGATCGTGTACTCTTGAGTGTAGCTCGGGCTGAGAAGGTCGCAGCCATGGGAAAGTTGACAGTTAAGCCTATCTAGTGACAGCCCATCATAGGCTAGCTGGGTGATCTTGCAACTTGTACCATGTCGGAGTTTGATTTTCCCCATAGGGTTTCATTGATCGCTTACTCGTGAGTGTAGCACGGGCTGAGAAGGTCGCTGCCATGGGAAAGTTGACAGTTAAGCCTATCTAGTGACAACCCATCATAGGCTAGCTGGGTGATCTTGCAACTTGTATCATGCCGGAGTTTGATTTTCACCATAGGGTTTCATTGACCGCTTACTCGGCAACTTGTATGAAGCAGGATTTCTACTTTCCCCTTAGCGCTTCATTGATTGTGTACTCTTGAGTGTAGCTCGGGCTGAGAATGACGCAGCCATGGGAAAGTTGACAGTTAAGCCTATCTAGTGACAGCCCATCATAGGCTAGCTGGGTGATCTTGTAACTTGTACCATGTCGGAGTTTGATTTTCCCCATAGGGTTTCATTGATCGTGTACTCTTGAGTGTAGCTCGGGCTGAGAAGGTCGCAGCCATGGGAAAGTTGACAGTTAAGCCTATCTAGTGACAGCCCATCATAGGCTAGCTGGGTGATCTTGCAACTTGTACCATGTCGGAGTTTGATTTTCCCCATAGGGTTTCATTGATCGTGTACTCTTGAGTGTAGCTCTGGCTAAGAAGGTCGCAGCCATGGGAAAGTTGACAGTTAAGCCTATCTAGTGACAGCCCATCATAGGCTAGCTGGGTGATCTTGCAACTTGTACCATGTCGGAGTTTGATTTTCCCCATAGGGTTTCATTGATCGCTTACTCGTGAGTGTAGCACGGGCTGAGAAGGTCGCTGCCATGGGAAAGTTGACAGTTAAGCCTATCTAGTGACAACCCATCATAGGTTAGCTGGGTGATCTTGCAACTTGTATCATGCCGGAGTTTGATTTTCACCATAGGGTTTCATTGACCGCTTACTCGGCAACTTGTATGAAGCAGGATTTCTACTTTCCCCTTAGCGCTTCATTGATCGTGTACTCTTGAGTATAGCTCGGGCTGAGAATGACGCAGCCATGGGAAAGTTGACAGTTAAGCCTATCTAGTGACAGCCCATCATAGGCTAGCTGGGTGATCTTGTAACTTGTACCATGTCGGAGTTTGATTTTCCCCATAGGGTTTCATTGATCGTGTACTCTTGAGTGTAGCTCGGGCTGAGAAGGTCGCAGCCATGGGAAAGTTGACAGTTAAGCCTATCTAGTGACAGCCCATCATAGGCTAGCTGGGTGATCTTGCAACTTGTACCATGTCGGAGTTTGATTTTCCCCATAGGGTTTCATTGATCGCTTACTCGTGAGTGTAGCACGGGCTGAGAAGGTCGCTGCCATGGGAAAGTTGACAGTTAAGCCTATCTAGTGACAACCCATAATAGGCTAGCTGGGTGATCTTGCAACTTGTATCATGCCGGAGTTTGATTTTCACCATAGGGTTTCATTGATCGCTTACTCGGCAACTTGTATGAGGCAGGATTTCTACTTTCCCCTTAGCGCTTCATTGATTGTGTACTCTTGAGTGTAGCTCGGGCTGAGAATGACGCAGCCATGGGAAAGTTGACGGTTAAGCCTATCTAGTGACAACCCATCATAGGCTAGCTGGGTGATCTTGCAACTTGTACCATGTCGGAGTTTGATTTTCCCCATAGGGTTTCATTGATCGTGTACTCTTGAGTGTAGCTCGGGCTGAGAAGGTCGCAGCCATGGGAAAGTTGACAGTTAAGCCTATCTAGTGACAGCCCATCATAGGCTAGCTGGGTGATCTTGCAACTTGTACCATGTCGGAGTTTTATTTTCCCCATAGGGTTTCATTGATCGCTTACTCGTGAGTGTAGCACGGGCTGAGAACGTCGCTGCCATGGGAAAGTTGACAGTTAAGCCTATCTAGTGACAACCCATCATAGGCTAGCTGGGTGATCTTGCAACTTGTATCATGCCGGAGTTTGATTTTCACCATAGGGTTTCATTGACCGCTTACTCGGCAACTTGTATGAAGCAGGATTTCTACTTTCCCCTTAGCGCTTCATTGATCGTGTACTCTTGAGTATAGCTCGGGCTGAGAATGAAGCAGCCATGGGAAAGTTGACAGTTAAGCCTATCTAGTGACAGCCCATCATAGGCTAGCTGGGTGATCTTGCAACTTGTACCATGTCGGAGTTTGATTTTCCCCATAGGGTTTCATTGATCGTGTACTCTTGAGTGTAGCTCGGGCTGAGAAGGTCGCAGCCATTGGAAAGTTGACAGTTAAGCCTATCTAGTGACAGCCCATCATAGGCTAGCTGGGTGATCTTGCAACTTGTACCATGTCGGAGTTTGATTTTCCCCATAGGGTTTCATTGATCGCTTACTCGTGAGTGTAGCACGGGCTGAGAAGGTCGCTGCCATGGGAAAGTTGACAGTTAAGCCTATCTAGTGACAACCCATAATAGGCTAGCTGGGTGATCTTGCAACTTGTATCATGCCGGAGTTTGATTTTCACCATAGGGTTTCATTGATCGCTTACTCGGCAACTTGTATGAGGCAGGATTTCTACTTTCCCCTTAGCGCTTCATTGATTGTGTACTCTTGAGTGTAGCTCGGGCTGAGAATGACGCAGCCATGGGAAAGTTGACGGTTAAGCCTATCTAGTGACAACCCATCATAGGCTAGCTGGGTGATCTTGCAACTTGTACCATGTCGGAGTTTGATTTTCCCCATAGGGTTTCATTGATCGTGTACTCTTGAGTGTAGCTCGGGCTGAGAAGGTCGCAGCCATGGGAAAGTTGACAGTTAAGCCTATCTAGTGACAGCCCATCATAGGCTAGCTGGGTGATCTTGCAACTTGTACCATGTCGGAGTTTTATTTTCCCCATAGGGTTTCATTGATCGCTTACTCGTGAGTGTAGCACGGGCTGAGAACGTCGCTGCCATGGGAAAGTTGACAGTTAAGCCTATCTAGTGACAACCCATCATAGGCTAGCTGGGTGATCTTGCAACTTGTATCATGCCGGAGTTTGATTTTCACCATAGGGTTTCATTGACCGCTTACTCGGCAACTTGTATGAAGCAGGATTTCTACTTTCCCCTTAGCGCTTCATTGATCGTGTACTCTTGAGTATAGCTCGGGCTGAGAATGAAGCAGCCATGGGAAAGTTGACAGTTAAGCCTATCTAGTGACAGCCCATCATAGGCTAGCTGGGTGATCTTGCAACTTGTACCATGTCGGAGTTTGATTTTCCCCATAGGGTTTCATTGATCGTGTACTCTTGAGTGTAGCTCGGGCTGAGAAGGTCGCAGCCATTGGAAAGTTGACAGTTAAGCCTATCTAGTGACAGCCCATCATAGGCTAGCTGGGTGATCTTGCAACTTGTACCATGTCGGAGTTTGATTTTCCCCATAGGGTTTCATTGATCGCTTACTCGTGAGTGTAGCACGGGCTGAGAAGGTCGCTGCCATGGGAAAGTTGACAGTTAAGCCTATCTAGTGACAACCCATCATAGGCTAGCTGGGTGATCTTGCAACTTGTATCATGCCGGAGTTTGATTTTCACCATAGGGTTTCATTGATCGCTTACTCGGCAACTTGTATGAAGCAGGATTTCTACTTTCCCCTTAGCGCTTCATTAATCGTCTACTCTTGAGTGTAGCTCGGGCTGAGAATGACGCAGCCATGGGAAAGTTGACAGTTAAGCCTATCTAGTGACAGCCCATCATAGGCTAGCTGGGTGATCTTGCAACTTGTACCATGTCGGAGTTTGATTTTCCCCATAGGGTTTCATTGATCGTGTACTCTTGAGTGTAGCTCGGGCTGAGAAGGTCGCAGCCATGGGAAAGTTGACAGTTAAGCCTATCTAGTGACAGCCCATCATAGGCTAGCTGGGTGATCTTGCAACTTGTACCATGTCGGAGTTTGATTTTCCCCATAGGGTTTCATTGATCGCTTACTCGTGAGTGTAGCACGGGCTGAGAAGGTCGCTGCCATGGGAAAGTTGACAGTTAAGCCTATCTAGTGACAACCCATCATAGGCTAGCTGGGTGATCTTGCAACTTGTATCATGCCGGAGTTTGATTTTCACCATAGGGTTTCATTGACCGCTTACTCGGCAACTTGTATGAAGCAGGATTTCTACTTTCCCCTTAGCGCTTCATTGATCGTGTACTCTTGAGTATAGCTCGGGCTGAGAATGACGCAGCCATGGGAAAGTTGACAGTTAAGCCTATCTAGTGACAGCCCATCATAGGCTAGCTGGGTGATCTTGCAACTTGTACCATGTCGGAGTTTGATTTTCCCCATAGGGTTTCATTGATCGGGTACTCTTGAGTGCAGCTCGGGCTGAGAAGGTCGCAGCCATGGGAAAGTTGACAGTTAAGCCTATCTAGTGACAGCCCATCATAGGCTAGCTGGGTGATCTTGCAACTTGTACCATGTCGGAGTTTGATTTTCCCCATAGGGTTTCATTGATCGCTTACTCGTGAGTGTAGCACGGGCTGAGAATGACGCAGCCATGGGAAAGTTGACAGTTAAGCCTATCTAGTGACAACCCATCATAGGCTAGCTGGGTGATCTTGCAACTTGTACCATGTCGGAGTTTGATTTTCCCCATAGGGTTTCATTGATCGCTTACTCGTGAGTGTAGCACGGGCTGAGAAGGTCGCTGCCATGGGAAAGTTGACAGTTAAGCCTATCTAGTGACAACCCATCATAGGTTAGCTGGGTGATCTTGCAACTTGTATCATGCCGGAGTTTGATTTTCACCATAGGGTTTCATTGACCGCTTACTCGGCAACTTGTATGAAGCAGGATTTCTACTTTCCCCTTAGCGCTTCATTGATCGTGTACTCTTGAGTATAGCTCGGGCTGAGAATGACGCAGCCATGGGAAAGTTGACAGTTAAGCCTATCTAGTGACAGCCCATCATAGGCTAGCTGGGTGATCTTGCAACTTGTACCATGTCGGAGTTTGATTTTCCCCATAGGGTTTCATTGATCGTGTACTCTTGAGTGTAGCTCGGGCTGAGAAGGTCGCAGCCATGGGAAAGTTGACAGTTAAGCCTATCTAGTGACAGCCCATCATAGGCTAGCTGGGTGATCTTGCAACTTGTACCATGTCGGAGTTTGATTTTCCCCATAGGGTTTCATTGATCGCTTACTCGTGAGTGTAGCACGGGCTGAGAAGGTCGCTGCCATGGGAAAGTTGACAGTTAAGCCTATCTAGTGACAACCCATCATAGGCTAGCTGGGTGATCTTGCAACTTGTATCATGCCGGAGTTTGATTTTCACCATAGGGTTTCATTGATCGCTTACTCGGCAACTTGTATGAAGCAGGATTTCTACTTTCCCCTTAGCGCTTCATTGATTGTGTACTCTTGAGTGTAGCTCGGGCTGAGAATGACGCAGCCATGGGAAGGTTGACAGTTAAGCCTATCTAGTGACAACCCATCATAGGCTAGCTGGGTGATCTTGCAACTTGTACCATGTCGGAGTTTGATTTTCCCCATAGGGTTTCATTGATCGTGTACTCTTGAGTGTAGCTCGGGCTGAGAAGGTCGCAGCCATGGGAAAGTTGACAGTTAAGCCTATCTAGTGACAGCCCATCATAGGCTAGCTGGGTGATCTTGCAACTTGTACCATGTCGGAGTTTGATTTTCCCCATAGGGTTTCATTGATCGCTTACTCGTGAGTGTAGCACGGGCTGAGAACGTCGCTGCCATGGGAAAGTTGACAGTTAAGCCTATCTAGTGACAACCCATCATAGGCTAGCTGGGTGATCTTGCAACTTGTATCATGCCGGAGTTTGATTTTCACCATAGGGTTTCATTGACCGCTTACTCGGCAACTTGTATGAAGCAGGATTTCTACTTTCCCCTTAGCGCTTCATTGATCGTGTACTCTTGAGTATAGCTCGGGCTGAGAATGACGCAGCCATGGGAAAGTTGACAGTTAAGCCTATCTAGTGACAGCCCATCATAGGCTAGCTGGGTGATCTTGCAACTTGTACCATGTCGGAGTTTGATTTTCCCCATAGGGTTTCATTGATCGCTTACTCGTGAGTGTAGCACGGGCTGAGAACGTCGCTGCCATGGGAAAGTTGACAGTTAAGCCTATCTAGTGACAACCCATCATAGGCTAGCTGGGTGATCTTGCAACTTGTATCATGCCGGAGTTTGATTTTCACCATAGGGTTTCATTGACCGCTTACTCGGCAACTTGTATGAAGCAGGATTTCTACTTTCCCCTTAGCGCTTCATTGATCGTGTACTCTTGAGTATAGCTCGGGCTGAGAATGACGCAGCCATGGGAAAGTTGACAGTTAAGCCTATCTAGTGACAGCCCATCATAGGCTAGCTGGGTGATCTTGCAACTTGTACCATGTCGGAGTTTGATTTTCCCCATAGGGTTTCATTGATCGCTTACTCGTGAGTGTAGCACGGGCTGAGAAGGTCGCTGCCATGGGAAAGTTGACAGGTAAGCCTATCTAGTGACAACCCATCATAGGCTAGCTGGGTGATCTTGCAACTTGTATCATGCCGGAGTTTGATTTTCACCATAGGGTTTCATTGATCGCTTACTCGGCAACTTGTATGAAGCAGGATTTCTACTTTCCCCTTAGCGCTTCATTGATTGTGTACTCTTGAGTGTAGCTCGGGCTGAGAATGACGCAGCCATGGGAAAGTTGACAGTTAAGCCTATCTAGTGACAGCCCATCATAGGCTAGCTGGGTGATCTTGCAACTTGTACCATGTCGGAGTTTGATTTTCCCCATAGGGTTTCATTGATCGTGTACTCTTGAGTGTAGCTCGGGCTGAGAAGGTCGCAGCCATGGGAAAGTTGACAGTTAAGCCTATCTAGTGACAGCCCATCATAGGCTAGCTGGGTGATCTTGCAACTTGTACCATGTCGGAGTTTGATTTTCCCCATAGGGTTTCATTGATCGCTTACTAGTGAGTGTAGCACGGGCTGAGAAGGTCGCTGCCATGGGAAAGTTGACAGTTAAGCCTATCTAGTGACAACCCATCATAGGCTAGCTGGGTGATCTTGCAACTTGTATCATGCCGGAGTTTGATTTTCACCATAGGGTTTCATTGACCGCTTACTCGGCAACTTGTATGAAGCAGGATTTCTACTTTCCCCTTAGCGCTTCATTGATTGTGTACTCTTGAGTGTAGCTCGGGCTGAGAATGACGCAGCCATGGGAAAGTTGACAGTTAAGCCTATCTAGTGACAACCCATCATAGGCTAGCTGGGTGATCTTGCAACTTGTACCATGTCGGAGTTTGATTTTCCCCATAGGGTTTCATTGATCGTGTACTCTTGAGTGTAGCTCGGGCTGAGAAGGTCGCAGCCATGGGAAAGTTGACAGTTAAGCCTATCTAGTGACAGCCCATCATAGGCTAGCTGGGTGATCTTGCAACTTGTACCATGTCGGAGTTTGATTTTCCCCATAGGGTTTCATTGATCGCTTACTCGTGAGTGTAGCACGGGCTGAGAAGGTCGCTGCCATGGGAAAGTTGACAGTTAAGCCTATCTAGTGACAACCCATCATAGGCTAGCTGGGTGATCTTGCAACTTGTATCATGCCGGAGTTTGATTTTCACCATAGGGTTTCATTGACCGCTTACTCGGCAACTTGTGTGAAGCAGGATTTCTACTTTCCCCTTAGCGCTTCATTGATCGTGTACTCTTGAGTATAGCTCGGGCTGAGAATGACGCAGCCATGGGAAAGTTGACAGTTAAGCCTATCTAGTGACAGCCCATCATAGGCTAGCTGGGTGATCTTGCAACTTGTACCATGTCGGAGTTTGATTTTCCCCATAGGGTTTCATTGATCGTGTACTCTTGAGTGTAGCTCGGGCTGAGAAGGTCGCAGCCATGGGAAAGTTGACAGTTAAGCCTATCTAGTGACAGCCCATCATAGGCTAGCTGGGTGATCTTGCAACTTGTACCATGTCGGAGTTTGATTTTCCCCATAGGGTTTCATTGATCGCTTACTCGTGAGTGTAGCACGGGCTGAGAAGGTCGCTGCCATGGGAAAGTTGACAGTTAAGCCTATCTAGTGACAACCCATAATAGGCTAGCTGGGTGATCTTGCAACTTGTATCATGCCGGAGTTTGATTTTCACCATAGGATTTCATTGATCGCTTACTCGGCAACTTGTATGAAGCAGGATTTCTACTTTCCCCTTAGCGCTTCATTGATCGTGTACTCTTGAGTGTAGCTCGGGCTGAGAAGGTCGCAGCCATGGGAAAGTTGACAGTTAAGCCTATCTAGTGACAGCCCATCATAGGCTAGCTGGGTGATCTTGCAACTTGTACCATGTCGGAGTTTGATTTTCCCCATAGGGTTTCATTGATCGCTTACTCGTGAGTGTAGCACGGGCTGAGAAGGTCGCTGCCATGGGAAAGTTGACAGTTAAGCCTATCTAGTGACAACCCATCATAGGCTAGCTGGGTGATCTTGCAACTTGTATCATGCCGGAGTTTGATTTTCACCATAGGGTTTCATTGATCGCTTACTCGGCAACTTGTATGAAGCAGGATTTCTACTTTCCCCTTAGCGCTTCATTGATTGTGTACTCTTGAGTGTAGCTCGGGCTGAGAATGACGCAGCCATGGGAAAGTTGACAGTTAAGCCTATCTAGTGACAACCCATCATAGGCTAGCTGGGTGATCTTGCAACTTGTACCATGTCGGAGTTTGATTTTCCCCATAGGGTTTCATTGATCGTGTACTCTTGAGTGTAGCTCGGGCTGAGAAGGTCGCAGCCATAGGAAAGTTGACAGTTAAGCCTATCTAGTGACAGCCCATCATAGGCTAGCTGGGTGATCTTGCAACTTGTACCATGTCGGAGTTTGATTTTCCCCATAGGGTTTCATTGATCGCTTACTCGTGAGTGTAGCACGGGCTGAGAAGGTCGCTGCCATGGGAAAGTTGACAGTTAAGCCTATCTAGTGACAACCCATCATAGGCTAGCTGGGTGATCTTGCAACTTGTATCATGCCGGAGTTTGATTTTCACCATAGGGTTTCATTGACCGCTTACTCGGCAACTTGTATGAAGCAGGATTTCTACTTTCCCCTTAGCGCTTCATTGATTGTGTACTCTTGAGTGTAGCTCGGGCTGAGAATGACGCAGCCATGGGAAAGTTGACAGTTAAGCCTATCTAGTGACAACCCATCATAGGCTAGCTGGGAGATCTTGCAACTTGTACCATGTCGGAGTTTGATTTTCCCCATAGGGTTTCATTGATCGTGTACTCTTGAGTGTAGCTCTGGCTAAGAAGGTCGCAGCCATGGGAAAGTTGACAGTTAAGCCTATCTAGTGACAACCCATCATAGGCTAGCTGGGTGATCTTGCAACTTGTATCATGCCGGAGTTTGATTTTCACCATAGGGTTTCATTGACCGCTTACTCGGCAACTTGTATGAAGCAGGATTTCTACTTTCCCCTTAGCGCTTCATTGATTGTGTACTCTTGAGTGTAGCTCGGGCTGAGAATGACGCAGCCATGGGAAAGTTGACAGTTAAGCCTATCTAGTGACAACCCATCATAGGCTAGCTGGGTGATCTTGCAACTTGTATCATGCCGGAGTTTGATTTTCACCATAGGGTTTCATTGACCGCTTACTCGGCAACTTGTATGAAGCAGGATTTCTACTTTCCCCTTAGCGCTTCATTGATCGTGTACTCTTGAGTATAGCTCGGGCTGAGAATGACGCAGCCATGGGAAAGTTGACAGTTAAGCCTATCTAGTGACAGCCCATCATAGGCTAGCTGGGTGATCTTGTAACTTGTACCATGTCGGAGTTTGATTTTCCCCATAGGGTTTCATTGATCGTGTACTCTTGAGTGTAGCTCGGGCTGAGAAGGTCGCAGCCATGGGAAAGTTGACAGTTAAGCCTATCTAGTGACAACCCATCATAGGCTAGCTGGGTGATCTTGCAACTTGTATCATGCCGGAGTTTGATTTTCACCATAGGGTTTCATTGACCGCTTACTCGGCAACTTGTATGAAGCAGGATTTCTACTTTCCCCTTAGCGCTTCATTGATCGTGTACTCTTGAGTATAGCTCGGGCTGAGAATGACGCAGCCATGGGAAAGTTGACAGTTAAGCCTATCTAGTGACAGCCCATCATAGGCTAGCTGGGTGATCTTGTAACTTGTACCATGTCGGAGTTTGATTTTCCCCATAGGGTTTCATTGATCGTGTACTCTTGAGTGTAGCTCGGGCTGAGAAGGTCGCAGCCATGGGAAAGTTGACAGTTAAGCCTATCTAGTGACAGCCCATCATAGGCTAGCTGGGTGATCTTGCAACTTGTACCATGTCGGAGTTTGATTTTCCCCATAGGGTTTCATTGATCGCTTACTCGTGAGTGTAGCACGGGCTGAGAAGGTCGCTGCCATGGGAAAGTTGACAGTTAAGCCTATCTAGTGACAGCCCATCATAGGCTAGCTGGGTGATCTTGCAACTTGTACCATGTCGGAGTTTGATTTTCCCCATAGGGTTTCATTGATCGCTTACTCGTGAGTGTAGCACGGGCTGAGAAGGTCGCTGCCATGGAAAAGTTGACAGTTAAGCCTATCTAGTGACAACCCATCATAGGCTAGCTGGGTGATCTTGCAACTTGTATCATGCCGGAGTTTGATTTTCACCATAGGGTTTCATTGATCGCTTACTCGGCAACTTGTATGAAGCAGGATTTCTACTTTCCCCTTAGCGCTTCATTGATTGTGTACTCTTGAGTGTAGCTCGGGCTGAGAATGACGCAGCCATGGGAAAGTTGACAGTTAAGCCTATCTAGTGACAACCCATCATAGGCTAGCTGGGTGATCTTGCAACTTGTACCATGTCGGAGTTTGATTTTCCCCATAGGGTTTCATTGATCGTGTACTCTTGAGTGTAGCTCGGGCTGAGAAGGTCGCAGCCATGGGAAAGTTGACAGTTAAGCCTATCTAGTGACAGCCCATCATAGGCTAGCTGGGTGATCTTGCAACTTGTACCATGTCGGAGTTTGATTTTCCCCATAGGGTTTCATTTTTCGCTTACTCGTGAGTGTAGCACGGGCTGAGAAGGTCGCTGCCATGGGAAAGTTGACAGTTAAGCCTATCTAGTGACAACCCATCATAGGTTAGCTGGGTGATCTTGCAACTTGTATCATGCCGGAGTTTGATTTTCACCATAGGGTTTCATTGACCGCTTACTCGGCAACTTGTATGAAGCAGGATTTCTACTTTCCCCTTAGCGCTTCATTGATCGTGTACTCTTGAGTATAGCTCGGGCTGAGAATGACGCAGCCATGGGAAAGTTGACAGTTAAGCCTATCTAGTGACAGCCCATCATAGGCTAGCTGGGTGATCTTGCAACTTGTACCATGTCGGAGTTTGATTTTCCCCATAGGGTTTCATTGATCGTGTACTCTTGAGTGTAGCTCGGGCTGAGAAGGTCGCAGCCATGGGAAAGTTGACAGTTAAGCCTATCTAGTGACAGCCCATCATTGGCTAGCTGGGTGATCTTGCAACTTGTACCATGTCGGAGTTTGATTTTCCCCATAGGGTTTCATTGATCGCTTACTCGTGAGTGTAGCACGGGCTGAGAAGGTCGCTGCCATGGAAAAGTTGACAGTTAAGCCTATCTAGTGACAACCCATCATAGGCTAGCTGGGTGATCTTGCAACTTGTATCATGCCGGAGTTTGATTTTCACCATAGGGTTTCATTGATCGCTTACTCGGCAACTTGTATGAAGCAGGATTTCTACTTTCCCCTTAGCGCTTCATTGATTGTGTACTCTTGAGTGTAGCTCGGGCTGAGAATGACGCAGCCATGGGAAGGTTGACAGTTAAGCCTATCTAGTGACAACCCATCATAGGCTAGCTGGGTGATCTTGCAACTTGTACCATGTCGGAGTTTGATTTTCCCCATAGGGTTTCATTGATCGTGTACTCTTGAGTGTAGCTCGGGCTGAGAAGGTCGCAGCCATGGGAAAGTTGACAGTTAAGCCTATCTAGTGACAGCCCATCATAGGCTAGCTGGGTGATCTTGCAACTTGTACCATGTCGGAGTTTGATTTTCCCCATAGGGTTTCATTGATCGCTTACTCGTGAGTGTAGCACGGGCTGAGAACGTCGCTGCCATGGGAAAGTTGACAGTTAAGCCTATCTAGTGACAACCCATCATAGGCTAGCTGGGTGATCTTGCAACTTGTATCATGCCGGAGTTTGATTTTCACCATAGGGTTTCATTGACCGCTTACTCGGCAACTTGTATGAAGCAGGATTTCTACTTTCCCCTTAGCGCTTCATTGATCGTGTACTCTTGAGTATAGCTCGGGCTGAGAATGACGCAGCCATGGGAAAGTTGACAGTTAAGCCTATCTAGTGACAGCCCATCATAGGCTAGCTGGGTGATCTTGCAACTTGTACCATGTCGGAGTTTGATTTTCCCCATAGGGTTTCATTGATCGCTTACTCGTGAGTGTAGCACGGGCTGAGAAGGTCGCTGCCATGGGAAAGTTGACAGGTAAGCCTATCTAGTGACAACCCATCATAGGCTAGCTGGGTGATCTTGCAACTTGTATCATGCCGGAGTTTGATTTTCACCATAGGGTTTCATTGATCGCTTACTCGGCAACTTGTATGAAGCAGGATTTCTACTTTCCCCTTAGCGCTTCATTGATTGTGTACTCTTGAGTGTAGCTCGGGCTGAGAATGACGCAGCCATGGGAAAGTTGACAGTTAAGCCTATCTAGTGACAGCCCATCATAGGCTAGCTGGGTGATCTTGCAACTTGTACCATGTCGGAGTTTGATTTTCCCCATAGGGTTTCATTGATCGTGTACTCTTGAGTGTAGCTCGGGCTGAGAAGGTCGCAGCCATGGGAAAGTTGACAGTTAAGCCTATCTAGTGACAGCCCATCATAGGCTAGCTGGGTGATCTTGCAACTTGTACCATGTCGGAGTTTGATTTTCCCCATAGGGTTTCATTGATCGCTTACTCGTGAGTGTAGCACGGGCTGAGAAGGTCGCTGCCATGGGAAAGTTGACAGTTAAGCCTATCTAGTGACAACCCATCATAGGCTAGCTGGGTGATCTTGCAACTTGTATCATGCCGGAGTTTGATTTTCACCATAGGGTTTCATTGACCGCTTACTCGGCAACTTGTATGAAGCAGGATTTCTACTTTCCCCTTAGCGCTTCATTGATTGTGTACTCTTGAGTGTAGCTCGGGCTGAGAATGACGCAGCCATGGGAAAGTTGACAGTTAAGCCTATCTAGTGACAACCCATCATAGGCTAGCTGGGTGATCTTGCAACTTGTACCATGTCGGAGTTTGATTTTCCCCATAGGGTTTCATTGATCGTGTACTCTTGAGTGTAGCTCGGGCTGAGAAGGTCGCAGCCATGGGAAAGTTGACAGTTAAGCCTATCTAGTGACAGCCCATCATAGGCTAGCTGGGTGATCTTGCAACTTGTACCATGTCGGAGTTTGATTTTCCCCATAGGGTTTCATTGATCGCTTACTCGTGAGTGTAGCACGGGCTGAGAAGGTCGCTGCCATGGGAAAGTTGACAGTTAAGCCTATCTAGTGACAACCCATCATAGGCTAGCTGGGTGATCTTGCAACTTGTATCATGCCGGAGTTTGATTTTCACCATAGGGTTTCATTGACCGCTTACTCGGCAACTTGTGTGAAGCAGGATTTCTACTTTCCCCTTAGCGCTTCATTGATCGTGTACTCTTGAGTATAGCTCGGGCTGAGAATGACGCAGCCATGGGAAAGTTGACAGTTAAGCCTATCTAGTGACAGCCCATCATAGGCTAGCTGGGTGATCTTGCAACTTGTACCATGTCGGAGTTTGATTTTCCCCATAGGGTTTCATTGATCGTGTACTCTTGAGTGTAGCTCGGGCTGAGAAGGTCGCAGCCATGGGAAAGTTGACAGTTAAGCCTATCTAGTGACAGCCCATCATAGGCTAGCTGGGTGATCTTGCAACTTGTACCATGTCGGAGTTTGATTTTCCCCATAGGGTTTCATTGATCGCTTACTCGTGAGTGTAGCACGGGCTGAGAAGGTCGCTGCCATGGGAAAGTTGACAGTTAAGCCTATCTAGTGACAACCCATCATAGGCTAGCTGGGTGATCTTGCAACTTGTATCATGCCGGAGTTTGATTTTCACCATAGGGTTTCATTGACCGCTTACTCGGCAACTTGTGTGAAGCAGGATTTCTACTTTCCCCTTAGCGCTTCATTGATCGTGTACTCTTGAGTATAGCTCGGGCTGAGAATGACGCAGCCATGGGAAAGTTGACAGTTAAGCCTATCTAGTGACAGCCCATCATAGGCTAGCTGGGTGATCTTGCAACTTGTACCATGTCGGAGTTTGATTTTCCCCATAGGGTTTCATTGATCGTGTACTCTTGAGTGTAGCTCGGGCTGAGAAGGTCGCAGCCATGGGAAAGTTGACAGTTAAGCCTATCTAGTGACAGCCCATCATAGGCTAGCTGGGTGATCTTGCAACTTGTACCATGTCGGAGTTTGATTTTCCCCATAGGGTTTCATTGATCGCTTACTCGTGAGTGTAGCACGGGCTGAGAAGGTCGCTGCCATGGGAAAGTTGACAGTTAAGCCTATCTAGTGACAACCCATAATAGGCTAGCTGGGTGATCTTGCAACTTGTATCATGCCGGAGTTTGATTTTCACCATAGGGTTTCATTGATCGCTTACTCGGCAACTTGTATGAAGCAGGATTTCTACTTTCCCCTTAGCGCTTCATTGATCGTGTACTCTTGAGTGTAGCTCGGGCTGAGAAGGTCGCAGCCATGGGAAAGTTGACAGTTAAGCCTATCTAGTGACAGCCCATCATAGGCTAGCTGGGTGATCTTGCAACTTGTACCATGTCGGAGTTTGATTTTCCCCATAGGGTTTCATTGATCGCTTACTCGTGAGTGTAGCACGGGCTGAGAAGGTCGCTGCCATGGGAAAGTTGACAGTTAAGCCTATCTAGTGACAACCCATCATAGGCTAGCTGGGTGATCTTGCAACTTGTATCATGCCGGAGTTTGATTTTCACCATAGGGTTTCATTGATCGCTTACTCGGCAACTTGTATGAAGCAGGATTTCTACTTTCCCCTTAGCGCTTCATTGATTGTGTACTCTTGAGTGTAGCTCGGGCTGAGAATGACGCAGCCATGGGAAAGTTGACAGTTAAGCCTATCTAGTGACAACCCATCATAGGCTAGCTGGGTGATCTTGCAACTTGTACCATGTCGGAGTTTGATTTTCCCCATAGGGTTTCATTGATCGTGTACTCTTGAGTGTAGCTCGGGCTGAGAAGGTCGCAGCCATAGGAAAGTTGACAGTTAAGCCTATCTAGTGACAGCCCATCATAGGCTAGCTGGGTGATCTTGCAACTTGTACCATGTCGGAGTTTGATTTTCCCCATAGGGTTTCATTGATCGCTTACTCGTGAGTGTAGCACGGGCTGAGAAGGTCGCTGCCATGGGAAAGTTGACAGTTAAGCCTATCTAGTGACAACCCATCATAGGCTAGCTGGGTGATCTTGCAACTTGTATCATGCCGGAGTTTGATTTTCACCATAGGGTTTCATTGACCGCTTACTCGGCAACTTGTATGAAGCAGGATTTCTACTTTCCCCTTAGCGCTTCATTGATTGTGTACTCTTGAGTGTAGCTCGGGCTGAGAATGACGCAGCCATGGGAAAGTTGACAGTTAAGCCTATCTAGTGACAACCCATCATAGGCTAGCTGGGAGATCTTGCAACTTGTACCATGTCGGAGTTTGATTTTCCCCATAGGGTTTCATTGATCGTGTACTCTTGAGTGTAGCTCTGGCTAAGAAGGTCGCAGCCATGGGAAAGTTGACAGTTAAGCCTATCTAGTGACAACCCATCATAGGCTAGCTGGGTGATCTTGCAACTTGTATCATGCCGGAGTTTGATTTTCACCATAGGGTTTCATTGACCGCTTACTCGGCAACTTGTATGAAGCAGGATTTCTACTTTCCCCTTAGCGCTTCATTGATTGTGTACTCTTGAGTGTAGCTCGGGCTGAGAATGACGCAGCCATGGGAAAGTTGACAGTTAAGCCTATCTAGTGACAACCCATCATAGGCTAGCTGGGTGATCTTGCAACTTGTATCATGCCGGAGTTTGATTTTCACCATAGGGTTTCATTGACCGCTTACTCGGCAACTTGTATGAAGCAGGATTTCTACTTTCCCCTTAGCGCTTCATTGATCGTGTACTCTTGAGTATAGCTCGGGCTGAGAATGACGCAGCCATGGGAAAGTTGACAGTTAAGCCTATCTAGTGACAGCCCATCATAGGCTAGCTGGGTGATCTTGTAACTTGTACCATGTCGGAGTTTGATTTTCCCCATAGGGTTTCATTGATCGTGTACTCTTGAGTGTAGCTCGGGCTGAGAAGGTCGCAGCCATGGGAAAGTTGACAGTTAAGCCTATCTAGTGACAACCCATCATAGGCTAGCTGGGTGATCTTGCAACTTGTATCATGCCGGAGTTTGATTTTCACCATAGGGTTTCATTGACCGCTTACTCGGCAACTTGTATGAAGCAGGATTTCTACTTTCCCCTTAGCGCTTCATTGATCGTGTACTCTTGAGTATAGCTCGGGCTGAGAATGACGCAGCCATGGGAAAGTTGACAGTTAAGCCTATCTAGTGACAGCCCATCATAGGCTAGCTGGGTGATCTTGTAACTTGTACCATGTCGGAGTTTGATTTTCCCCATAGGGTTTCATTGATCGTGTACTCTTGAGTGTAGCTCGGGCTGAGAAGGTCGCAGCCATGGGAAAGTTGACAGTTAAGCCTATCTAGTGACAGCCCATCATAGGCTAGCTGGGTGATCTTGCAACTTGTACCATGTCGGAGTTTGATTTTCCCCATAGGGTTTCATTGATCGCTTACTCGTGAGTGTAGCACGGGCTGAGAAGGTCGCTGCCATGGGAAAGTTGACAGTTAAGCCTATCTAGTGACAGCCCATCATAGGCTAGCTGGGTGATCTTGCAACTTGTACCATGTCGGAGTTTGATTTTCCCCATAGGGTTTCATTGATCGCTTACTCGTGAGTGTAGCACGGGCTGAGAAGGTCGCTGCCATGGAAAAGTTGACAGTTAAGCCTATCTAGTGACAACCCATCATAGGCTAGCTGGGTGATCTTGCAACTTGTATCATGCCGGAGTTTGATTTTCACCATAGGGTTTCATTGATCGCTTACTCGGCAACTTGTATGAAGCAGGATTTCTACTTTCCCCTTAGCGCTTCATTGATTGTGTACTCTTGAGTGTAGCTCGGGCTGAGAATGACGCAGCCATGGGAAAGTTGACAGTTAAGCCTATCTAGTGACAACCCATCATAGGCTAGCTGGGTGATCTTGCAACTTGTACCATGTCGGAGTTTGATTTTCCCCATAGGGTTTCATTGATCGTGTACTCTTGAGTGTAGCTCGGGCTGAGAAGGTCGCAGCCATGGGAAAGTTGACAGTTAAGCCTATCTAGTGACAGCCCATCATAGGCTAGCTGGGTGATCTTGCAACTTGTACCATGTCGGAGTTTGATTTTCCCCATAGGGTTTCATTGATCGCTTACTCGTGAGTGTAGCACGGGCTGAGAAGGTCGCTGCCATGGGAAAGTTGACAGTTAAGCCTATCTAGTGACAACCCATCATAGGTTAGCTGGGTGATCTTGCAACTTGTATCATGCCGGAGTTTGATTTTCACCATAGGGTTTCATTGACCGCTTACTCGGCAACTTGTATGAAGCAGGATTTCTACTTTCCCCTTAGCGCTTCATTGATCGTGTACTCTTGAGTATAGCTCGGGCTGAGAATGACGCAGCCATGGGAAAGTTGACAGTTAAGCCTATCTAGTGACAGCCCATCATAGGCTAGCTGGGTGATCTTGCAACTTGTACCATGTCGGAGTTTGATTTTCCCCATAGGGTTTCATTGATCGTGTACTCTTGAGTGTAGCTCGGGCTGAGAAGGTCGCAGCCATGGGAAAGTTGACAGTTAAGCCTATCTAGTGACAGCCCATCATTGGCTAGCTGGGTGATCTTGCAACTTGTACCATGTCGGAGTTTGATTTTCCCCATAGGGTTTCATTGATCGCTTACTCGTGAGTGTAGCACGGGCTGAGAAGGTCGCTGCCATGGAAAAGTTGACAGTTAAGCCTATCTAGTGACAACCCATCATAGGCTAGCTGGGTGATCTTGCAACTTGTATCATGCCGGAGTTTGATTTTCACCATAGGGTTTCATTGATCGCTTACTCGGCAACTTGTATGAAGCAGGATTTCTACTTTCCCCTTAGCGCTTCATTGATTGTGTACTCTTGAGTGTAGCTCGGGCTGAGAATGACGCAGCCATGGGAAGGTTGACAGTTAAGCCTATCTAGTGACAACCCATCATAGGCTAGCTGGGTGATCTTGCAACTTGTACCATGTCGGAGTTTGATTTTCCCCATAGGGTTTCATTGATCGTGTACTCTTGAGTGTAGCTCGGGCTGAGAAGGTCGCAGCCATGGGAAAGTTGACAGTTAAGCCTATCTAGTGACAGCCCATCATAGGCTAGCTGGGTGATCTTGCAACTTGTACCATGTCGGAGTTTGATTTTCCCCATAGGGTTTCATTGATCGCTTACTCGTGAGTGTAGCACGGGCTGAGAACGTCGCTGCCATGGGAAAGTTGACAGTTAAGCCTATCTAGTGACAACCCATCATAGGCTAGCTGGGTGATCTTGCAACTTGTATCATGCCGGAGTTTGATTTTCACCATAGGGTTTCATTGACTGCTTACTCGGCAACTTGTATGAAGCAGGATTTCTACTTTCCCCTTAGCGCTTCATTGATCGTGTACTCTTGAGTATAGCTCGGGCTGAGAATGACGCAGCCATGGGAAAGTTGACAGTTAAGCCTATCTAGTGACAGCCCATCATAGGCTAGCTGGGTGATCTTGCAACTTGTACCATGTCGGAGTTTGATTTTCCCCATAGGGTTTCATTGATCGCTTACTCGTGAGTGTAGCACGGGCTGAGAAGGTCGCTGCCATGGGAAAGTTGACAGGTAAGCCTATCTAGTGACAACCCATCATAGGCTAGCTGGGTGATCTTGCAACTTGTATCATGCCGGAGTTTGATTTTCACCATAGGGTTTCATTGATCGCTTACTCGGCAACTTGTATGAAGCAGGATTTCTACTTTCCCCTTAGCGCTTCATTGATTGTGTACTCTTGAGTGTAGCTCGGGCTGAGAATGACGCAGCCATGGGAAAGTTGACAGTTAAGCCTATCTAGTGACAGCCCATCATAGGCTAGCTGGGTGATCTTGCAACTTGTACCATGTCGGAGTTTGATTTTCCCCATAGGGTTTCATTGATCGTGTACTCTTGAGTGTAGCTCGGGCTGAGAAGGTCGCAGCCATGGGAAAGTTGACAGTTAAGCCTATCTAGTGACAGCCCATCATAGGCTAGCTGGGTGATCTTGCAACTTGTACCATGTCGGAGTTTGATTTTCCCCATAGGGTTTCATTGATCGCTTACTCGTGAGTGTAGCACGGGCTGAGAAGGTCGCTGCCATGGGAAAGTTGACAGTTAAGCCTATCTAGTGACAACCCATCATAGGCTAGCTGGGTGATCTTGCAACTTGTATCATGCCGGAGTTTGATTTTCACCATAGGGTTTCATTGACCGCTTACTCGGCAACTTGTATGAAGCAGGATTTCTACTTTCCCCTTAGCGCTTCATTGATTGTGTACTCTTGAGTGTAGCTCGGGCTGAGAATGACGCAGCCATGGGAAAGTTGACAGTTAAGCCTATCTAGTGACAACCCATCATAGGCTAGCTGGGTGATCTTGCAACTTGTACCATGTCGGAGTTTGATTTTCCCCATAGGGTTTCATTGATCGTGTACTCTTGAGTGTAGCTCGGGCTGAGAAGGTCGCAGCCATGGGAAAGTTGACAGTTAAGCCTATCTAGTGACAGCCCATCATAGGCTAGCTGGGTGATCTTGCAACTTGTACCATGTCGGAGTTTGATTTTCCCCATAGGGTTTCATTGATCGCTTACTCGTGAGTGTAGCACGGGCTGAGAAGGTCGCTGCCATGGGAAAGTTGACAGTTAAGCCTATCTAGTGACAACCCATCATAGGCTAGCTGGGTGATCTTGCAACTTGTATCATGCCGGAGTTTGATTTTCACCATAGGGTTTCATTGACCGCTTACTCGGCAACTTGTGTGAAGCAGGATTTCTACTTTCCCCTTAGCGCTTCATTGATCGTGTACTCTTGAGTATAGCTCGGGCTGAGAATGACGCAGCCATGGGAAAGTTGACAGTTAAGCCTATCTAGTGACAGCCCATCATAGGCTAGCTGGGTGATCTTGCAACTTGTACCATGTCGGAGTTTGATTTTCCCCATAGGGTTTCATTGATCGTGTACTCTTGAGTGTAGCTCGGGCTGAGAAGGTCGCAGCCATGGGAAAGTTGACAGTTAAGCCTATCTAGTGACAGCCCATCATAGGCTAGCTGGGTGATCTTGCAACTTGTACCATGTCGGAGTTTGATTTTCCCCATAGGGTTTCATTGATCGCTTACTCGTGAGTGTAGCACGGGCTGAGAAGGTCGCTGCCATGGGAAAGTTGACAGTTAAGCCTATCTAGTGACAACCCATAATAGGCTAGCTGGGTGATCTTGCAACTTGTATCATGCCGGAGTTTGATTTTCACCATAGGGTTTCATTGATCGCTTACTCGGCAACTTGTATGAAGCAGGATTTCTACTTTCCCCTTAGCGCTTCATTGATCGTGTACTCTTGAGTGTAGCTCGGGCTGAGAAGGTCGCAGCCATGGGAAAGTTGACAGTTAAGCCTATCTAGTGACAGCCCATCATAGGCTAGCTGGGTGATCTTGCAACTTGTACCATGTCGGAGTTTGATTTTCCCCATAGGGTTTCATTGATCGCTTACTCGTGAGTGTAGCACGGGCTGAGAAGGTCGCTGCCATGGGAAAGTTGACAGTTAAGCCTATCTAGTGACAGCCCATCATAGGCTAGCTGGGTGATCTTGCAACTTGTACCATGTCGGAGTTTGATTTTCCCCATAGGGTTTCATTGATCGCTTACTCGTGAGTGTAGCACGGGCTGAGAAGGTCGCTGCCATGGAAAAGTTGACAGTTAAGCCTATCTAGTGACAACCCATCATAGGCTAGCTGGGTGATCTTGCAACTTGTATCATGCCGGAGTTTGATTTTCACCATAGGGTTTCATTGATCGCTTACTCGGCAACTTGTATGAAGCAGGATTTCTACTTTCCCCTTAGCGCTTCATTGATTGTGTACTCTTGAGTGTAGCTCGGGCTGAGAATGACGCAGCCATGGGAAAGTTGACAGTTAAGCCTATCTAGTGACAACCCATCATAGGCTAGCTGGGTGATCTTGCAACTTGTACCATGTCGGAGTTTGATTTTCCCCATAGGGTTTCATTGATCGTGTACTCTTGAGTGTAGCTCGGGCTGAGAAGGTCGCAGCCATGGGAAAGTTGACAGTTAAGCCTATCTAGTGACAGCCCATCATAGGCTAGCTGGGTGATCTTGCAACTTGTACCATGTCGGAGTTTGATTTTCCCCATAGGGTTTCATTGATCGCTTACTCGTGAGTGTAGCACGGGCTGAGAAGGTCGCTGCCATGGGAAAGTTGACAGTTAAGCCTATCTAGTGACAACCCATCATAGGTTAGCTGGGTGATCTTGCAACTTGTATCATGCCGGAGTTTGATTTTCACCATAGGGTTTCATTGACCGCTTACTCGGCAACTTGTATGAAGCAGGATTTCTACTTTCCCCTTAGCGCTTCATTGATCGTGTACTCTTGAGTATAGCTCGGGCTGAGAATGACGCAGCCATGGGAAAGTTGACAGTTAAGCCTATCTAGTGACAGCCCATCATAGGCTAGCTGGGTGATCTTGCAACTTGTACCATGTCGGAGTTTGATTTTCCCCATAGGGTTTCATTGATCGTGTACTCTTGAGTGTAGCTCGGGCTGAGAAGGTCGCAGCCATGGGAAAGTTGACAGTTAAGCCTATCTAGTGACAGCCCATCATTGGCTAGCTGGGTGATCTTGCAACTTGTACCATGTCGGAGTTTGATTTTCCCCATAGGGTTTCATTGATCGCTTACTCGTGAGTGTAGCACGGGCTGAGAAGGTCGCTGCCATGGAAAAGTTGACAGTTAAGCCTATCTAGTGACAACCCATCATAGGCTAGCTGGGTGATCTTGCAACTTGTATCATGCCGGAGTTTGATTTTCACCATAGGGTTTCATTGATCGCTTACTCGGCAACTTGTATGAAGCAGGATTTCTACTTTCCCCTTAGCGCTTCATTGATTGTGTACTCTTGAGTGTAGCTCGGGCTGAGAATGACGCAGCCATGGGAAGGTTGACAGTTAAGCCTATCTAGTGACAACCCATCATAGGCTAGCTGGGTGATCTTGCAACTTGTACCATGTCGGAGTTTGATTTTCCCCATAGGGTTTCATTGATCGTGTACTCTTGAGTGTAGCTCGGGCTGAGAAGGTCGCAGCCATGGGAAAGTTGACAGTTAAGCCTATCTAGTGACAGCCCATCATAGGCTAGCTGGGTGATCTTGCAACTTGTACCATGTCGGAGTTTGATTTTCCCCATAGGGTTTCATTGATCGCTTACTCGTGAGTGTAGCACGGGCTGAGAACGTCGCTGCCATGGGAAAGTTGACAGTTAAGCCTATCTAGTGACAACCCATCATAGGCTAGCTGGGTGATCTTGCAACTTGTATCATGCCGGAGTTTGATTTTCACCATAGGGTTTCATTGACTGCTTACTCGGCAACTTGTATGAAGCAGGATTTCTACTTTCCCCTTAGCGCTTCATTGATCGTGTACTCTTGAGTATAGCTCGGGCTGAGAATGACGCAGCCATGGGAAAGTTGACAGTTAAGCCTATCTAGTGACAGCCCATCATAGGCTAGCTGGGTGATCTTGCAACTTGTACCATGTCGGAGTTTGATTTTCCCCATAGGGTTTCATTGATCGCTTACTCGTGAGTGTAGCACGGGCTGAGAAGGTCGCTGCCATGGGAAAGTTGACAGGTAAGCCTATCTAGTGACAACCCATCATAGGCTAGCTGGGTGATCTTGCAACTTGTATCATGCCGGAGTTTGATTTTCACCATAGGGTTTCATTGATCGCTTACTCGGCAACTTGTATGAAGCAGGATTTCTACTTTCCCCTTAGCGCTTCATTGATTGTGTACTCTTGAGTGTAGCTCGGGCTGAGAATGACGCAGCCATGGGAAAGTTGACAGTTAAGCCTATCTAGTGACAGCCCATCATAGGCTAGCTGGGTGATCTTGCAACTTGTACCATGTCGGAGTTTGATTTTCCCCATAGGGTTTCATTGATCGTGTACTCTTGAGTGTAGCTCGGGCTGAGAAGGTCGCAGCCATGGGAAAGTTGACAGTTAAGCCTATCTAGTGACAGCCCATCATAGGCTAGCTGGGTGATCTTGCAACTTGTACCATGTCGGAGTTTGATTTTCCCCATAGGGTTTCATTGATCGCTTACTCGTGAGTGTAGCACGGGCTGAGAAGGTCGCTGCCATGGGAAAGTTGACAGTTAAGCCTATCTAGTGACAACCCATCATAGGCTAGCTGGGTGATCTTGCAACTTGTATCATGCCGGAGTTTGATTTTCACCATAGGGTTTCATTGACCGCTTACTCGGCAACTTGTATGAAGCAGGATTTCTACTTTCCCCTTAGCGCTTCATTGATTGTGTACTCTTGAGTGTAGCTCGGGCTGAGAATGACGCAGCCATGGGAAAGTTGACAGTTAAGCCTATCTAGTGACAACCCATCATAGGCTAGCTGGGTGATCTTGCAACTTGTACCATGTCGGAGTTTGATTTTCCCCATAGGGTTTCATTGATCGTGTACTCTTGAGTGTAGCTCGGGCTGAGAAGGTCGCAGCCATGGGAAAGTTGACAGTTAAGCCTATCTAGTGACAGCCCATCATAGGCTAGCTGGGTGATCTTGCAACTTGTACCATGTCGGAGTTTGATTTTCCCCATAGGGTTTCATTGATCGCTTACTCGTGAGTGTAGCACGGGCTGAGAAGGTCGCTGCCATGGGAAAGTTGACAGTTAAGCCTATCTAGTGACAACCCATCATAGGCTAGCTGGGTGATCTTGCAACTTGTATCATGCCGGAGTTTGATTTTCACCATAGGGTTTCATTGACCGCTTACTCGGCAACTTGTGTGAAGCAGGATTTCTACTTTCCCCTTAGCGCTTCATTGATCGTGTACTCTTGAGTATAGCTCGGGCTGAGAATGACGCAGCCATGGGAAAGTTGACAGTTAAGCCTATCTAGTGACAGCCCATCATAGGCTAGCTGGGTGATCTTGCAACTTGTACCATGTCGGAGTTTGATTTTCCCCATAGGGTTTCATTGATCGTGTACTCTTGAGTGTAGCTCGGGCTGAGAAGGTCGCAGCCATGGGAAAGTTGACAGTTAAGCCTATCTAGTGACAGCCCATCATAGGCTAGCTGGGTGATCTTGCAACTTGTACCATGTCGGAGTTTGATTTTCCCCATAGGGTTTCATTGATCGCTTACTCGTGAGTGTAGCACGGGCTGAGAAGGTCGCTGCCATGGGAAAGTTGACAGTTAAGCCTATCTAGTGACAACCCATAATAGGCTAGCTGGGTGATCTTGCAACTTGTATCATGCCGGAGTTTGATTTTCACCATAGGGTTTCATTGATCGCTTACTCGGCAACTTGTATGAAGCAGGATTTCTACTTTCCCCTTAGCGCTTCATTGATCGTGTACTCTTGAGTGTAGCTCGGGCTGAGAAGGTCGCAGCCATGGGAAAGTTGACAGTTAAGCCTATCTAGTGACAGCCCATCATAGGCTAGCTGGGTGATCTTGCAACTTGTACCATGTCGGAGTTTGATTTTCCCCATAGGGTTTCATTGATCGCTTACTCGTGAGTGTAGCACGGGCTGAGAAGGTCGCTGCCATGGGAAAGTTGACAGTTAAGCCTATCTAGTGACAACCCATCATAGGCTAGCTGGGTGATCTTGCAACTTGTATCATGCCGGAGTTTGATTTTCACCATAGGGTTTCATTGATCGCTTACTCGGCAACTTGTATGAAGCAGGATTTCTACTTTCCCCTTAGCGCTTCATTGATTGTGTACTCTTGAGTGTAGCTCGGGCTGAGAATGACGCAGCCATGGGAAAGTTGACAGTTAAGCCTATCTAGTGACAACCCATCATAGGCTAGCTGGGTGATCTTGCAACTTGTACCATGTCGGAGTTTGATTTTCCCCATAGGGTTTCATTGATCGTGTACTCTTGAGTGTAGCTCGGGCTGAGAAGGTCGCAGCCATAGGAAAGTTGACAGTTAAGCCTATCTAGTGACAGCCCATCATAGGCTAGCTGGGTGATCTTGCAACTTGTACCATGTCGGAGTTTGATTTTCCCCATAGGGTTTCATTGATCGCTTACTCGTGAGTGTAGCACGGGCTGAGAAGGTCGCTGCCATGGGAAAGTTGACAGTTAAGCCTATCTAGTGACAACCCATCATAGGCTAGCTGGGTGATCTTGCAACTTGTATCATGCCGGAGTTTGATTTTCACCATAGGGTTTCATTGACCGCTTACTCGGCAACTTGTATGAAGCAGGATTTCTACTTTCCCCTTAGCGCTTCATTGATTGTGTACTCTTGAGTGTAGCTCGGGCTGAGAATGACGCAGCCATGGGAAAGTTGACAGTTAAGCCTATCTAGTGACAACCCATCATAGGCTAGCTGGGAGATCTTGCAACTTGTACCATGTCGGAGTTTGATTTTCCCCATAGGGTTTCATTGATCGTGTACTCTTGAGTGTAGCTCTGGCTAAGAAGGTCGCAGCCATGGGAAAGTTGACAGTTAAGCCTATCTAGTGACAACCCATCATAGGCTAGCTGGGTGATCTTGCAACTTGTATCATGCCGGAGTTTGATTTTCACCATAGGGTTTCATTGACCGCTTACTCGGCAACTTGTATGAAGCAGGATTTCTACTTTCCCCTTAGCGCTTCATTGATTGTGTACTCTTGAGTGTAGCTCGGGCTGAGAATGACGCAGCCATGGGAAAGTTGACAGTTAAGCCTATCTAGTGACAACCCATCATAGGCTAGCTGGGTGATCTTGCAACTTGTATCATGCCGGAGTTTGATTTTCACCATAGGGTTTCATTGACCGCTTACTCGGCAACTTGTATGAAGCAGGATTTCTACTTTCCCCTTAGCGCTTCATTGATCGTGTACTCTTGAGTATAGCTCGGGCTGAGAATGACGCAGCCATGGGAAAGTTGACAGTTAAGCCTATCTAGTGACAGCCCATCATAGGCTAGCTGGGTGATCTTGTAACTTGTACCATGTCGGAGTTTGATTTTCCCCATAGGGTTTCATTGATCGTGTACTCTTGAGTGTAGCTCGGGCTGAGAAGGTCGCAGCCATGGGAAAGTTGACAGTTAAGCCTATCTAGTGACAACCCATCATAGGCTAGCTGGGTGATCTTGCAACTTGTATCATGCCGGAGTTTGATTTTCACCATAGGGTTTCATTGACCGCTTACTCGGCAACTTGTATGAAGCAGGATTTCTACTTTCCCCTTAGCGCTTCATTGATCGTGTACTCTTGAGTATAGCTCGGGCTGAGAATGACGCAGCCATGGGAAAGTTGACAGTTAAGCCTATCTAGTGACAGCCCATCATAGGCTAGCTGGGTGATCTTGTAACTTGTACGATGTCGGAGTTTGATTTTCCCCATAGGGTTTCATTGATCGTGTACTCTTGAGTGTAGCTCGGGCTGAGAAGGTCGCAGCCATGGGAAAGTTGACAGTTAAGCCTATCTAGTGACAGCCCATCATAGGCTAGCTGGGTGATCTTGCAACTTGTACCATGTCGGAGTTTGATTTTCCCCATAGGGTTTCATTGATCGCTTACTCGTGAGTGTAGCACGGGCTGAGAAGGTCGCTGCCATGGGAAAGTTGACAGTTAAGCCTATCTAGTGACAGCCCATCATAGGCTAGCTGGGTGATCTTGCAACTTGTACCATGTCGGAGTTTGATTTTCCCCATAGGGTTTCATTGATCGCTTACTCGTGAGTGTAGCACGGGCTGAGAAGGTCGCTGCCATGGAAAAGTTGACAGTTAAGCCTATCTAGTGACAACCCATCATAGGCTAGCTGGGTGATCTTGCAACTTGTATCATGCCGGAGTTTGATTTTCACCATAGGGTTTCATTGATCGCTTACTCGGCAACTTGTATGAAGCAGGATTTCTACTTTCCCCTTAGCGCTTCATTGATTGTGTACTCTTGAGTGTAGCTCGGGCTGAGAATGACGCAGCCATGGGAAAGTTGACAGTTAAGCCTATCTAGTGACAACCCATCATAGGCTAGCTGGGTGATCTTGCAACTTGTACCATGTCGGAGTTTGATTTTCCCCATAGGGTTTCATTGATCGTGTACTCTTGAGTGTAGCTCGGGCTGAGAAGGTCGCAGCCATGGGAAAGTTGACAGTTAAGCCTATCTAGTGACAGCCCATCATAGGCTAGCTGGGTGATCTTGCAACTTGTACCATGTCGGAGTTTGATTTTCCCCATAGGGTTTCATTGATCGCTTACTCGTGAGTGTAGCACGGGCTGAGAAGGTCGCTGCCATGGGAAAGTTGACAGTTAAGCCTATCTAGTGACAACCCATCATAGGTTAGCTGGGTGATCTTGCAACTTGTATCATGCCGGAGTTTGATTTTCACCATAGGGTTTCATTGACCGCTTACTCGGCAACTTGTATGAAGCAGGATTTCTACTTTCCCCTTAGCGCTTCATTGATCGTGTACTCTTGAGTATAGCTCGGGCTGAGAATGACGCAGCCATGGGAAAGTTGACAGTTAAGCCTATCTAGTGACAGCCCATCATAGGCTAGCTGGGTGATCTTGCAACTTGTACCATGTCGGAGTTTGATTTTCCCCATAGGGTTTCATTGATCGTGTACTCTTGAGTGTAGCTCGGGCTGAGAAGGTCGCAGCCATGGGAAAGTTGACAGTTAAGCCTATCTAGTGACAGCCCATCATTGGCTAGCTGGGTGATCTTGCAACTTGTACCATGTCGGAGTTTGATTTTCCCCATAGGGTTTCATTGATCGCTTACTCGTGAGTGTAGCACGGGCTGAGAAGGTCGCTGCCATGGAAAAGTTGACAGTTAAGCCTATCTAGTGACAACCCATCATAGGCTAGCTGGGTGATCTTGCAACTTGTATCATGCCGGAGTTTGATTTTCACCATAGGGTTTCATTGATCGCTTACTCGGCAACTTGTATGAAGCAGGATTTCTACTTTCCCCTTAGCGCTTCATTGATTGTGTACTCTTGAGTGTAGCTCGGGCTGAGAATGACGCAGCCATGGGAAGGTTGACAGTTAAGCCTATCTAGTGACAACCCATCATAGGCTAGCTGGGTGATCTTGCAACTTGTACCATGTCGGAGTTTGATTTTCCCCATAGGGTTTCATTGATCGTGTACTCTTGAGTGTAGCTCGGGCTGAGAAGGTCGCAGCCATGGGAAAGTTGACAGTTAAGCCTATCTAGTGACAGCCCATCATAGGCTAGCTGGGTGATCTTGCAACTTGTACCATGTCGGAGTTTGATTTTCCCCATAGGGTTTCATTGATCGCTTACTCGTGAGTGTAGCACGGGCTGAGAACGTCGCTGCCATGGGAAAGTTGACAGTTAAGCCTATCTAGTGACAACCCATCATAGGCTAGCTGGGTGATCTTGCAACTTGTATCATGCCGGAGTTTGATTTTCACCATAGGGTTTCATTGACCGCTTACTCGGCAACTTGTATGAAGCAGGATTTCTACTTTCCCCTTAGCGCTTCATTGATCGTGTACTCTTGAGTATAGCTCGGGCTGAGAATGACGCAGCCATGGGAAAGTTGACAGTTAAGCCTATCTAGTGACAGCCCATCATAGGCTAGCTGGGTGATCTTGCAACTTGTACCATGTCGGAGTTTGATTTTCCCCATAGGGTTTCATTGATCGCTTACTCGTGAGTGTAGCACGGGCTGAGAAGGTCGCTGCCATGGGAAAGTTGACAGGTAAGCCTATCTAGTGACAACCCATCATAGGCTAGCTGGGTGATCTTGCAACTTGTATCATGCCGGAGTTTGATTTTCACCATAGGGTTTCATTGATCGCTTACTCGGCAACTTGTATGAAGCAGGATTTCTACTTTCCCCTTAGCGCTTCATTGATTGTGTACTCTTGAGTGTAGCTCGGGCTGAGAATGACGCAGCCATGGGAAAGTTGACAGTTAAGCCTATCTAGTGACAGCCCATCATAGGCTAGCTGGGTGATCTTGCAACTTGTACCATGTCGGAGTTTGATTTTCCCCATAGGGTTTCATTGATCGTGTACTCTTGAGTGTAGCTCGGGCTGAGAAGGTCGCAGCCATGGGAAAGTTGACAGTTAAGCCTATCTAGTGACAGCCCATCATAGGCTAGCTGGGTGATCTTGCAACTTGTACCATGTCGGAGTTTGATTTTCCCCATAGGGTTTCATTGATCGCTTACTCGTGAGTGTAGCACGGGCTGAGAAGGTCGCTGCCATGGGAAAGTTGACAGTTAAGCCTATCTAGTGACAACCCATCATAGGCTAGCTGGGTGATCTTGCAACTTGTATCATGCCGGAGTTTGATTTTCACCATAGGGTTTCATTGACCGCTTACTCGGCAACTTGTATGAAGCAGGATTTCTACTTTCCCCTTAGCGCTTCATTGATTGTGTACTCTTGAGTGTAGCTCGGGCTGAGAATGACGCAGCCATGGGAAAGTTGACAGTTAAGCCTATCTAGTGACAACCCATCATAGGCTAGCTGGGTGATCTTGCAACTTGTACCATGTCGGAGTTTGATTTTCCCCATAGGGTTTCATTGATCGTGTACTCTTGAGTGTAGCTCGGGCTGAGAAGGTCGCAGCCATGGGAAAGTTGACAGTTAAGCCTATCTAGTGACAGCCCATCATAGGCTAGCTGGGTGATCTTGCAACTTGTACCATGTCGGAGTTTGATTTTCCCCATAGGGTTTCATTGATCGCTTACTCGTGAGTGTAGCACGGGCTGAGAAGGTCGCTGCCATGGGAAAGTTGACAGTTAAGCCTATCTAGTGACAACCCATCATAGGCTAGCTGGGTGATCTTGCAACTTGTATCATGCCGGAGTTTGATTTTCACCATAGGGTTTCATTGACCGCTTACTCGGCAACTTGTGTGAAGCAGGATTTCTACTTTCCCCTTAGCGCTTCATTGATCGTGTACTCTTGAGTATAGCTCGGGCTGAGAATGACGCAGCCATGGGAAAGTTGACAGTTAAGCCTATCTAGTGACAGCCCATCATAGGCTAGCTGGGTGATCTTGCAACTTGTACCATGTCGGAGTTTGATTTTCCCCATAGGGTTTCATTGATCGTGTACTCTTGAGTGTAGCTCGGGCTGAGAAGGTCGCAGCCATGGGAAAGTTGACAGTTAAGCCTATCTAGTGACAGCCCATCATAGGCTAGCTGGGTGATCTTGCAACTTGTACCATGTCGGAGTTTGATTTTCCCCATAGGGTTTCATTGATCGCTTACTCGTGAGTGTAGCACGGGCTGAGAAGGTCGCTGCCATGGGAAAGTTGACAGTTAAGCCTATCTAGTGACAACCCATCATAGGCTAGCTGGGTGATCTTGCAACTTGTATCATGCCGGAGTTTGATTTTCACCATAGGGTTTCATTGATCGCTTACTCGGCAACTTGTATGAAGCAGGATTTCTACTTTCCCCTTAGCGCTTCATTGATTGTGTACTCTTGAGTGTAGCTCGGGCTGAGAATGACGCAGCCATGGGAAAGTTGACAGTTAAGCCTATCTAGTGACAACCCATCATAGGCTAGCTGGGTGATCTTGCAACTTGTACCATGTCGGAGTTTGATTTTCCCCATAGGGTTTCATTGATCGTGTACTCTTGAGTGTAGCTCGGGCTGAGAAGGTCGCAGCCATGGGAAAGTTGACAGTTAAGCCTATCTAGTGACAGCCCATCATAGGCTAGCTGGGTGATCTTGCAACTTGTACCATGTCGGAGTTTGATTTTCCCCATAGGGTTTCATTGATCGCTTACTCGTGAGTGTAGCACGGGCTGAGAAGGTCGCTGCCATGGGAAAGTTGACAGTTAAGCCTATCTAGTGACAACCCATCATAGGCTAGCTGGGTGATCTTGCAACTTGTATCATGCCGGAGTTTGATTTTCACCATAGGGTTTCATTGACCGCTTACTCGGCAACTTGTATGAAGCAGGATTTCTACTTTCCCCTTAGCGCTTCATTGATTGTGTACTCTTGAGTGTAGCTCGGGCTGAGAAGGTCGCAGCCATGGGAAAGTTGACAGTTAAGCCTATCTAGTGACAGCCCATCATAGGCTAGCTGGGTGATCTTGCAACTTGTACCATGTCGGAGTTTGATTTTCCCCATAGGGTTTCATTGATCGCTTACTCGTGAGTGTAGCACGGGCTGAGAAGGTCGCTGCCATGGGAAAGTTGACAGTTAAGCCTATCTAGTGACAACCCATAATAGGCTAGCTGGGTGATCTTGCAACTTGTATCATGCCGGAGTTTGATTTTCACCATAGGGTTTCATTGATCGCTTACTCGGCAACTTGTATGAGGCAGGATTTCTACTTTCCCCTTAGCGCTTCATTGATTGTGTACTCTTGAGTGTAGCTCGGGCTGAGAATGACGCAGCCATGGGAAAGTTGACGGTTAAGCCTATCTAGTGACAACCCATCATAGGCTAGCTGGGTGATCTTGCAACTTGTACCATGTCGGAGTTTGATTTTCCCCATAGGGTTTCATTGATCGTGTACTCTTGAGTGTAGCTCGGGCTGAGAAGGTCGCAGCCATGGGAAAGTTGACAGTTAAGCCTATCTAGTGACAGCCCATCATAGGCTAGCTGGGTGATCTTGCAACTTGTACCATGTCGGAGTTTTATTTTCCCCATAGGGTTTCATTGATCGCTTACTCGTGAGTGTAGCACGGGCTGAGAACGTCGCTGCCATGGGAAAGTTGACAGTTAAGCCTATCTAGTGACAACCCATCATAGGCTAGCTGGGTGATCTTGCAACTTGTATCATGCCGGAGTTTGATTTTCACCATAGGGTTTCATTGACCGCTTACTCGGCAACTTGTATGAAGCAGGATTTCTACTTTCCCCTTAGCGCTTCATTGATCGTGTACTCTTGAGTATAGCTCGGGCTGAGAATGAAGCAGCCATGGGAAAGTTGACAGTTAAGCCTATCTAGTGACAGCCCATCATAGGCTAGCTGGGTGATCTTGCAACTTGTACCATGTCGGAGTTTGATTTTCCCCATAGGGTTTCATTGATCGTGTACTCTTGAGTGTAGCTCGGGCTGAGAAGGTCGCAGCCATTGGAAAGTTGACAGTTAAGCCTATCTAGTGACAGCCCATCATAGGCTAGCTGGGTGATCTTGCAACTTGTACCATGTCGGAGTTTGATTTTCCCCATAGGGTTTCATTGATCGCTTACTCGTGAGTGTAGCACGGGCTGAGAAGGTCGCTGCCATGGGAAAGTTGACAGTTAAGCCTATCTAGTGACAACCCATCATAGGCTAGCTGGGTGATCTTGCAACTTGTATCATGCCGGAGTTTGATTTTCACCATAGGGTTTCATTGATCGCTTACTCGGCAACTTGTATGAAGCAGGATTTCTACTTTCCCCTTAGCGCTTCATTAATCGTCTACTCTTGAGTGTAGCTCGGGCTGAGAATGACGCAGCCATGGGAAAGTTGACAGTTAAGCCTATCTAGTGACAGCCCATCATAGGCTAGCTGGGTGATCTTGCAACTTGTACCATGTCGGAGTTTGATTTTCCCCATAGGGTTTCATTGATCGTGTACTCTTGAGTGTAGCTCGGGCTGAGAAGGTCGCAGCCATGGGAAAGTTGACAGTTAAGCCTATCTAGTGACAGCCCATCATAGGCTAGCTGGGTGATCTTGCAACTTGTACCATGTCGGAGTTTGATTTTCCCCATAGGGTTTCATTGATCGCTTACTCGTGAGTGTAGCACGGGCTGAGAAGGTCGCTGCCATGGGAAAGTTGACAGTTAAGCCTATCTAGTGACAACCCATCATAGGCTAGCTGGGTGATCTTGCAACTTGTATCATGCCGGAGTTTGATTTTCACCATAGGGTTTCATTGACCGCTTACTCGGCAACTTGTATGAAGCAGGATTTCTACTTTCCCCTTAGCGCTTCATTGATCGTGTACTCTTGAGTATAGCTCGGGCTGAGAATGACGCAGCCATGGGAAAGTTGACAGTTAAGCCTATCTAGTGACAGCCCATCATAGGCTAGCTGGGTGATCTTGCAACTTGTACCATGTCGGAGTTTGATTTTCCCCATAGGGTTTCATTGATCGGGTACTCTTGAGTGCAGCTCGGGCTGAGAAGGTCGCAGCCATGGGAAAGTTGACAGTTAAGCCTATCTAGTGACAGCCCATCATAGGCTAGCTGGGTGATCTTGCAACTTGTACCATGTCGGAGTTTGATTTTCCCCATAGGGTTTCATTGATCGCTTACTCGTGAGTGTAGCACGGGCTGAGAATGACGCAGCCATGGGAAAGTTGACAGTTAAGCCTATCTAGTGACAACCCATCATAGGCTAGCTGGGTGATCTTGCAACTTGTACCATGTCGGAGTTTGATTTTCCCCATAGGGTTTCATTGATCGCTTACTCGTGAGTGTAGCACGGGCTGAGAAGGTCGCTGCCATGGGAAAGTTGACAGTTAAGCCTATCTAGTGACAACCCATCATAGGTTAGCTGGGTGATCTTGCAACTTGTATCATGCCGGAGTTTGATTTTCACCATAGGGTTTCATTGACCGCTTACTCGGCAACTTGTATGAAGCAGGATTTCTACTTTCCCCTTAGCGCTTCATTGATCGTGTACTCTTGAGTATAGCTCGGGCTGAGAATGACGCAGCCATGGGAAAGTTGACAGTTAAGCCTATCTAGTGACAGCCCATCATAGGCTAGCTGGGTGATCTTGCAACTTGTACCATGTCGGAGTTTGATTTTCCCCATAGGGTTTCATTGATCGTGTACTCTTGAGTGTAGCTCGGGCTGAGAAGGTCGCAGCCATGGGAAAGTTGACAGTTAAGCCTATCTAGTGACAGCCCATCATAGGCTAGCTGGGTGATCTTGCAACTTGTACCATGTCGGAGTTTGATTTTCCCCATAGGGTTTCATTGATCGCTTACTCGTGAGTGTAGCACGGGCTGAGAAGGTCGCTGCCATGGGAAAGTTGACAGTTAAGCCTATCTAGTGACAACCCATCATAGGCTAGCTGGGTGATCTTGCAACTTGTATCATGCCGGAGTTTGATTTTCACCATAGGGTTTCATTGATCGCTTACTCGGCAACTTGTATGAAGCAGGATTTCTACTTTCCCCTTAGCGCTTCATTGATTGTGTACTCTTGAGTGTAGCTCGGGCTGAGAATGACGCAGCCATGGGAAGGTTGACAGTTAAGCCTATCTAGTGACAACCCATCATAGGCTAGCTGGGTGATCTTGCAACTTGTACCATGTCGGAGTTTGATTTTCCCCATAGGGTTTCATTGATCGTGTACTCTTGAGTGTAGCTCGGGCTGAGAAGGTCGCAGCCATGGGAAAGTTGACAGTTAAGCCTATCTAGTGACAGCCCATCATAGGCTAGCTGGGTGATCTTGCAACTTGTACCATGTCGGAGTTTGATTTTCCCCATAGGGTTTCATTGATCGCTTACTCGTGAGTGTAGCACGGGCTGAGAACGTCGCTGCCATGGGAAAGTTGACAGTTAAGCCTATCTAGTGACAACCCATCATAGGCTAGCTGGGTGATCTTGCAACTTGTATCATGCCGGAGTTTGATTTTCACCATAGGGTTTCATTGACCGCTTACTCGGCAACTTGTATGAAGCAGGATTTCTACTTTCCCCTTAGCGCTTCATTGATCGTGTACTCTTGAGTATAGCTCGGGCTGAGAATGACGCAGCCATGGGAAAGTTGACAGTTAAGCCTATCTAGTGACAGCCCATCATAGGCTAGCTGGGTGATCTTGCAACTTGTACCATGTCGGAGTTTGATTTTCCCCATAGGGTTTCATTGATCGCTTACTCGTGAGTGTAGCACGGGCTGAGAACGTCGCTGCCATGGGAAAGTTGACAGTTAAGCCTATCTAGTGACAACCCATCATAGGCTAGCTGGGTGATCTTGCAACTTGTATCATGCCGGAGTTTGATTTTCACCATAGGGTTTCATTGACCGCTTACTCGGCAACTTGTATGAAGCAGGATTTCTACTTTCCCCTTAGCGCTTCATTGATCGTGTACTCTTGAGTATAGCTCGGGCTGAGAATGACGCAGCCATGGGAAAGTTGACAGTTAAGCCTATCTAGTGACAGCCCATCATAGGCTAGCTGGGTGATCTTGCAACTTGTACCATGTCGGAGTTTGATTTTCCCCATAGGGTTTCATTGATCGCTTACTCGTGAGTGTAGCACGGGCTGAGAAGGTCGCTGCCATGGGAAAGTTGACAGGTAAGCCTATCTAGTGACAACCCATCATAGGCTAGCTGGGTGATCTTGCAACTTGTATCATGCCGGAGTTTGATTTTCACCATAGGGTTTCATTGATCGCTTACTCGGCAACTTGTATGAAGCAGGATTTCTACTTTCCCCTTAGCGCTTCATTGATTGTGTACTCTTGAGTGTAGCTCGGGCTGAGAATGACGCAGCCATGGGAAAGTTGACAGTTAAGCCTATCTAGTGACAGCCCATCATAGGCTAGCTGGGTGATCTTGCAACTTGTACCATGTCGGAGTTTGATTTTCCCCATAGGGTTTCATTGATCGTGTACTCTTGAGTGTAGCTCGGGCTGAGAAGGTCGCAGCCATGGGAAAGTTGACAGTTAAGCCTATCTAGTGACAGCCCATCATAGGCTAGCTGGGTGATCTTGCAACTTGTACCATGTCGGAGTTTGATTTTCCCCATAGGGTTTCATTGATCGCTTACTAGTGAGTGTAGCACGGGCTGAGAAGGTCGCTGCCATGGGAAAGTTGACAGTTAAGCCTATCTAGTGACAACCCATCATAGGCTAGCTGGGTGATCTTGCAACTTGTATCATGCCGGAGTTTGATTTTCACCATAGGGTTTCATTGACCGCTTACTCGGCAACTTGTATGAAGCAGGATTTCTACTTTCCCCTTAGCGCTTCATTGATTGTGTACTCTTGAGTGTAGCTCGGGCTGAGAATGACGCAGCCATGGGAAAGTTGACAGTTAAGCCTATCTAGTGACAACCCATCATAGGCTAGCTGGGTGATCTTGCAACT
Source organism: Leptodactylus fuscus (assembly GCF_031893055.1). Taxonomy (NCBI): domain Eukaryota; kingdom Metazoa; phylum Chordata; class Amphibia; order Anura; family Leptodactylidae; genus Leptodactylus; species Leptodactylus fuscus. The sequence continues at coordinate 11,102 of NW_027440768.1, read as the reverse complement.
TGTACCATGTCGGAGTTTGATTTTCCCCATAGGGTTTCATTGATCGTGTACTCTTGAGTGTAGCTCGGGCTGAGAAGGTCGCAGCCATGGGAAAGTTGACAGTTAAGCCTATCTAGTGACAGCCCATCATAGGCTAGCTGGGTGATCTTGCAACTTGTACCATGTCGGAGTTTGATTTTCCCCATAGGGTTTCATTGATCGCTTACTCGTGAGTGTAGCACGGGCTGAGAAGGTCGCTGCCATGGGAAAGTTGACAGTTAAGCCTATCTAGTGACAACCCATCATAGGCTAGCTGGGTGATCTTGCAACTTGTATCATGCCGGAGTTTGATTTTCACCATAGGGTTTCATTGACCGCTTACTCGGCAACTTGTGTGAAGCAGGATTTCTACTTTCCCCTTAGCGCTTCATTGATCGTGTACTCTTGAGTATAGCTCGGGCTGAGAATGACGCAGCCATGGGAAAGTTGACAGTTAAGCCTATCTAGTGACAGCCCATCATAGGCTAGCTGGGTGATCTTGCAACTTGTACCATGTCGGAGTTTGATTTTCCCCATAGGGTTTCATTGATCGTGTACTCTTGAGTGTAGCTCGGGCTGAGAAGGTCGCAGCCATGGGAAAGTTGACAGTTAAGCCTATCTAGTGACAGCCCATCATAGGCTAGCTGGGTGATCTTGCAACTTGTACCATGTCGGAGTTTGATTTTCCCCATAGGGTTTCATTGATCGCTTACTCGTGAGTGTAGCACGGGCTGAGAAGGTCGCTGCCATGGGAAAGTTGACAGTTAAGCCTATCTAGTGACAACCCATAATAGGCTAGCTGGGTGATCTTGCAACTTGTATCATGCCGGAGTTTGATTTTCACCATAGGATTTCATTGATCGCTTACTCGGCAACTTGTATGAAGCAGGATTTCTACTTTCCCCTTAGCGCTTCATTGATCGTGTACTCTTGAGTGTAGCTCGGGCTGAGAAGGTCGCAGCCATGGGAAAGTTGACAGTTAAGCCTATCTAGTGACAGCCCATCATAGGCTAGCTGGGTGATCTTGCAACTTGTACCATGTCGGAGTTTGATTTTCCCCATAGGGTTTCATTGATCGCTTACTCGTGAGTGTAGCACGGGCTGAGAAGGTCGCTGCCATGGGAAAGTTGACAGTTAAGCCTATCTAGTGACAACCCATCATAGGCTAGCTGGGTGATCTTGCAACTTGTATCATGCCGGAGTTTGATTTTCACCATAGGGTTTCATTGATCGCTTACTCGGCAACTTGTATGAAGCAGGATTTCTACTTTCCCCTTAGCGCTTCATTGATTGTGTACTCTTGAGTGTAGCTCGGGCTGAGAATGACGCAGCCATGGGAAAGTTGACAGTTAAGCCTATCTAGTGACAACCCATCATAGGCTAGCTGGGTGATCTTGCAACTTGTACCATGTCGGAGTTTGATTTTCCCCATAGGGTTTCATTGATCGTGTACTCTTGAGTGTAGCTCGGGCTGAGAAGGTCGCAGCCATAGGAAAGTTGACAGTTAAGCCTATCTAGTGACAGCCCATCATAGGCTAGCTGGGTGATCTTGCAACTTGTACCATGTCGGAGTTTGATTTTCCCCATAGGGTTTCATTGATCGCTTACTCGTGAGTGTAGCACGGGCTGAGAAGGTCGCTGCCATGGGAAAGTTGACAGTTAAGCCTATCTAGTGACAACCCATCATAGGCTAGCTGGGTGATCTTGCAACTTGTATCATGCCGGAGTTTGATTTTCACCATAGGGTTTCATTGACCGCTTACTCGGCAACTTGTATGAAGCAGGATTTCTACTTTCCCCTTAGCGCTTCATTGATTGTGTACTCTTGAGTGTAGCTCGGGCTGAGAATGACGCAGCCATGGGAAAGTTGACAGTTAAGCCTATCTAGTGACAACCCATCATAGGCTAGCTGGGAGATCTTGCAACTTGTACCATGTCGGAGTTTGATTTTCCCCATAGGGTTTCATTGATCGTGTACTCTTGAGTGTAGCTCTGGCTAAGAAGGTCGCAGCCATGGGAAAGTTGACAGTTAAGCCTATCTAGTGACAACCCATCATAGGCTAGCTGGGTGATCTTGCAACTTGTATCATGCCGGAGTTTGATTTTCACCATAGGGTTTCATTGACCGCTTACTCGGCAACTTGTATGAAGCAGGATTTCTACTTTCCCCTTAGCGCTTCATTGATTGTGTACTCTTGAGTGTAGCTCGGGCTGAGAATGACGCAGCCATGGGAAAGTTGACAGTTAAGCCTATCTAGTGACAACCCATCATAGGCTAGCTGGGTGATCTTGCAACTTGTATCATGCCGGAGTTTGATTTTCACCATAGGGTTTCATTGACCGCTTACTCGGCAACTTGTATGAAGCAGGATTTCTACTTTCCCCTTAGCGCTTCATTGATCGTGTACTCTTGAGTATAGCTCGGGCTGAGAATGACGCAGCCATGGGAAAGTTGACAGTTAAGCCTATCTAGTGACAGCCCATCATAGGCTAGCTGGGTGATCTTGTAACTTGTACCATGTCGGAGTTTGATTTTCCCCATAGGGTTTCATTGATCGTGTACTCTTGAGTGTAGCTCGGGCTGAGAAGGTCGCAGCCATGGGAAAGTTGACAGTTAAGCCTATCTAGTGACAACCCATCATAGGCTAGCTGGGTGATCTTGCAACTTGTATCATGCCGGAGTTTGATTTTCACCATAGGGTTTCATTGACCGCTTACTCGGCAACTTGTATGAAGCAGGATTTCTACTTTCCCCTTAGCGCTTCATTGATCGTGTACTCTTGAGTATAGCTCGGGCTGAGAATGACGCAGCCATGGGAAAGTTGACAGTTAAGCCTATCTAGTGACAGCCCATCATAGGCTAGCTGGGTGATCTTGTAACTTGTACCATGTCGGAGTTTGATTTTCCCCATAGGGTTTCATTGATCGTGTACTCTTGAGTGTAGCTCGGGCTGAGAAGGTCGCAGCCATGGGAAAGTTGACAGTTAAGCCTATCTAGTGACAGCCCATCATAGGCTAGCTGGGTGATCTTGCAACTTGTACCATGTCGGAGTTTGATTTTCCCCATAGGGTTTCATTGATCGCTTACTCGTGAGTGTAGCACGGGCTGAGAAGGTCGCTGCCATGGGAAAGTTGACAGTTAAGCCTATCTAGTGACAGCCCATCATAGGCTAGCTGGGTGATCTTGCAACTTGTACCATGTCGGAGTTTGATTTTCCCCATAGGGTTTCATTGATCGCTTACTCGTGAGTGTAGCACGGGCTGAGAAGGTCGCTGCCATGGAAAAGTTGACAGTTAAGCCTATCTAGTGACAACCCATCATAGGCTAGCTGGGTGATCTTGCAACTTGTATCATGCCGGAGTTTGATTTTCACCATAGGGTTTCATTGATCGCTTACTCGGCAACTTGTATGAAGCAGGATTTCTACTTTCCCCTTAGCGCTTCATTGATTGTGTACTCTTGAGTGTAGCTCGGGCTGAGAATGACGCAGCCATGGGAAAGTTGACAGTTAAGCCTATCTAGTGACAACCCATCATAGGCTAGCTGGGTGATCTTGCAACTTGTACCATGTCGGAGTTTGATTTTCCCCATAGGGTTTCATTGATCGTGTACTCTTGAGTGTAGCTCGGGCTGAGAAGGTCGCAGCCATGGGAAAGTTGACAGTTAAGCCTATCTAGTGACAGCCCATCATAGGCTAGCTGGGTGATCTTGCAACTTGTACCATGTCGGAGTTTGATTTTCCCCATAGGGTTTCATTTTTCGCTTACTCGTGAGTGTAGCACGGGCTGAGAAGGTCGCTGCCATGGGAAAGTTGACAGTTAAGCCTATCTAGTGACAACCCATCATAGGTTAGCTGGGTGATCTTGCAACTTGTATCATGCCGGAGTTTGATTTTCACCATAGGGTTTCATTGACCGCTTACTCGGCAACTTGTATGAAGCAGGATTTCTACTTTCCCCTTAGCGCTTCATTGATCGTGTACTCTTGAGTATAGCTCGGGCTGAGAATGACGCAGCCATGGGAAAGTTGACAGTTAAGCCTATCTAGTGACAGCCCATCATAGGCTAGCTGGGTGATCTTGCAACTTGTACCATGTCGGAGTTTGATTTTCCCCATAGGGTTTCATTGATCGTGTACTCTTGAGTGTAGCTCGGGCTGAGAAGGTCGCAGCCATGGGAAAGTTGACAGTTAAGCCTATCTAGTGACAGCCCATCATTGGCTAGCTGGGTGATCTTGCAACTTGTACCATGTCGGAGTTTGATTTTCCCCATAGGGTTTCATTGATCGCTTACTCGTGAGTGTAGCACGGGCTGAGAAGGTCGCTGCCATGGAAAAGTTGACAGTTAAGCCTATCTAGTGACAACCCATCATAGGCTAGCTGGGTGATCTTGCAACTTGTATCATGCCGGAGTTTGATTTTCACCATAGGGTTTCATTGATCGCTTACTCGGCAACTTGTATGAAGCAGGATTTCTACTTTCCCCTTAGCGCTTCATTGATTGTGTACTCTTGAGTGTAGCTCGGGCTGAGAATGACGCAGCCATGGGAAGGTTGACAGTTAAGCCTATCTAGTGACAACCCATCATAGGCTAGCTGGGTGATCTTGCAACTTGTACCATGTCGGAGTTTGATTTTCCCCATAGGGTTTCATTGATCGTGTACTCTTGAGTGTAGCTCGGGCTGAGAAGGTCGCAGCCATGGGAAAGTTGACAGTTAAGCCTATCTAGTGACAGCCCATCATAGGCTAGCTGGGTGATCTTGCAACTTGTACCATGTCGGAGTTTGATTTTCCCCATAGGGTTTCATTGATCGCTTACTCGTGAGTGTAGCACGGGCTGAGAACGTCGCTGCCATGGGAAAGTTGACAGTTAAGCCTATCTAGTGACAACCCATCATAGGCTAGCTGGGTGATCTTGCAACTTGTATCATGCCGGAGTTTGATTTTCACCATAGGGTTTCATTGACCGCTTACTCGGCAACTTGTATGAAGCAGGATTTCTACTTTCCCCTTAGCGCTTCATTGATCGTGTACTCTTGAGTATAGCTCGGGCTGAGAATGACGCAGCCATGGGAAAGTTGACAGTTAAGCCTATCTAGTGACAGCCCATCATAGGCTAGCTGGGTGATCTTGCAACTTGTACCATGTCGGAGTTTGATTTTCCCCATAGGGTTTCATTGATCGCTTACTCGTGAGTGTAGCACGGGCTGAGAAGGTCGCTGCCATGGGAAAGTTGACAGGTAAGCCTATCTAGTGACAACCCATCATAGGCTAGCTGGGTGATCTTGCAACTTGTATCATGCCGGAGTTTGATTTTCACCATAGGGTTTCATTGATCGCTTACTCGGCAACTTGTATGAAGCAGGATTTCTACTTTCCCCTTAGCGCTTCATTGATTGTGTACTCTTGAGTGTAGCTCGGGCTGAGAATGACGCAGCCATGGGAAAGTTGACAGTTAAGCCTATCTAGTGACAGCCCATCATAGGCTAGCTGGGTGATCTTGCAACTTGTACCATGTCGGAGTTTGATTTTCCCCATAGGGTTTCATTGATCGTGTACTCTTGAGTGTAGCTCGGGCTGAGAAGGTCGCAGCCATGGGAAAGTTGACAGTTAAGCCTATCTAGTGACAGCCCATCATAGGCTAGCTGGGTGATCTTGCAACTTGTACCATGTCGGAGTTTGATTTTCCCCATAGGGTTTCATTGATCGCTTACTCGTGAGTGTAGCACGGGCTGAGAAGGTCGCTGCCATGGGAAAGTTGACAGTTAAGCCTATCTAGTGACAACCCATCATAGGCTAGCTGGGTGATCTTGCAACTTGTATCATGCCGGAGTTTGATTTTCACCATAGGGTTTCATTGACCGCTTACTCGGCAACTTGTATGAAGCAGGATTTCTACTTTCCCCTTAGCGCTTCATTGATTGTGTACTCTTGAGTGTAGCTCGGGCTGAGAATGACGCAGCCATGGGAAAGTTGACAGTTAAGCCTATCTAGTGACAACCCATCATAGGCTAGCTGGGTGATCTTGCAACTTGTACCATGTCGGAGTTTGATTTTCCCCATAGGGTTTCATTGATCGTGTACTCTTGAGTGTAGCTCGGGCTGAGAAGGTCGCAGCCATGGGAAAGTTGACAGTTAAGCCTATCTAGTGACAGCCCATCATAGGCTAGCTGGGTGATCTTGCAACTTGTACCATGTCGGAGTTTGATTTTCCCCATAGGGTTTCATTGATCGCTTACTCGTGAGTGTAGCACGGGCTGAGAAGGTCGCTGCCATGGGAAAGTTGACAGTTAAGCCTATCTAGTGACAACCCATCATAGGCTAGCTGGGTGATCTTGCAACTTGTATCATGCCGGAGTTTGATTTTCACCATAGGGTTTCATTGACCGCTTACTCGGCAACTTGTGTGAAGCAGGATTTCTACTTTCCCCTTAGCGCTTCATTGATCGTGTACTCTTGAGTATAGCTCGGGCTGAGAATGACGCAGCCATGGGAAAGTTGACAGTTAAGCCTATCTAGTGACAGCCCATCATAGGCTAGCTGGGTGATCTTGCAACTTGTACCATGTCGGAGTTTGATTTTCCCCATAGGGTTTCATTGATTGTGTACTCTTGAGTGTAGCTCGGGCTGAGAAGGTCGCAGCCATGGGAAAGTTGACAGTTAAGCCTATCTAGTGACAGCCCATCATAGGCTAGCTGGGTGATCTTGCAACTTGTACCATGTCGGAGTTTGATTTTCCCCATAGGGTTTCATTGATCGCTTACTCGTGAGTGTAGCACGGGCTGAGAAGGTCGCTGCCATGGGAAAGTTGACAGTTAAGCCTATCTAGTGACAACCCATCATAGGCTAGCTGGGTGATCTTGCAACTTGTATCATGCCGGAGTTTGATTTTCACCATAGGGTTTCATTGATCGCTTACTCGGCAACTTGTATGAAGCAGGATTTCTACTTTCCCCTTAGCGCTTCATTGATTGTGTACTCTTGAGTGTAGCTCGGGCTGAGAATGACGCAGCCATGGGAAAGTTGACAGTTAAGCCTATCTAGTGACAACCCATCATAGGCTAGCTGGGTGATCTTGCAACTTGTACCATGTCGGAGTTTGATTTTCCCCATAGGGTTTCATTGATCGTGTACTCTTGAGTGTAGCTCGGGCTGAGAAGGTCGCAGCCATGGGAAAGTTGACAGTTAAGCCTATCTAGTGACAGCCCATCATAGGCTAGCTGGGTGATCTTGCAACTTGTACCATGTCGGAGTTTGATTTTCCCCATAGGGTTTCATTGATCGCTTACTCGTGAGTGTAGCACGGGCTGAGAAGGTCGCTGCCATGGGAAAGTTGACAGTTAAGCCTATCTAGTGACAACCCATCATAGGCTAGCTGGGTGATCTTGCAACTTGTATCATGCCGGAGTTTGATTTTCACCATAGGGTTTCATTGATCGCTTACTCGGCAACTTGTATGAGGCAGGATTTCTACTTTCCCCTTAGCGCTTCATTGATTGTGTACTCTTGAGTGTAGCTCGGGCTGAGAATGACGCAGCCATGGGAAAGTTGACGGTTAAGCCTATCTAGTGACAACCCATCATAGGCTAGCTGGGTGATCTTGCAACTTGTACCATGTCGGAGTTTGATTTTCCCCATAGGGTTTCATTGATCGTGTACTCTTGAGTGTAGCTCGGGCTGAGAAGGTCGCAGCCATGGGAAAGTTGACAGTTAAGCCTATCTAGTGACAGCCCATCATAGGCTAGCTGGGTGATCTTGCAACTTGTACCATGTCGGAGTTTTATTTTCCCCATAGGGTTTCATTGATCGCTTACTCGTGAGTGTAGCACGGGCTGAGAACGTCGCTGCCATGGGAAAGTTGACAGTTAAGCCTATCTAGTGACAACCCATCATAGGCTAGCTGGGTGATCTTGCAACTTGTATCATGCCGGAGTTTGATTTTCACCATAGGGTTTCATTGACCGCTTACTCGGCAACTTGTATGAAGCAGGATTTCTACTTTCCCCTTAGCGCTTCATTGATCGTGTACTCTTGAGTATAGCTCGGGCTGAGAATGAAGCAGCCATGGGAAAGTTGACAGTTAAGCCTATCTAGTGACAGCCCATCATAGGCTAGCTGGGTGATCTTGCAACTTGTACCATGTCGGAGTTTGATTTTCCCCATAGGGTTTCATTGATCGTGTACTCTTGAGTGTAGCTCGGGCTGAGAAGGTCGCAGCCATTGGAAAGTTGACAGTTAAGCCTATCTAGTGACAGCCCATCATAGGCTAGCTGGGTGATCTTGCAACTTGTACCATGTCGGAGTTTGATTTTCCCCATAGGGTTTCATTGATCGCTTACTCGTGAGTGTAGCACGGGCTGAGAAGGTCGCTGCCATGGGAAAGTTGACAGTTAAGCCTATCTAGTGACAACCCATCATAGGCTAGCTGGGTGATCTTGCAACTTGTATCATGCCGGAGTTTGATTTTCACCATAGGGTTTCATTGATCGCTTACTCGGCAACTTGTATGAAGCAGGATTTCTACTTTCCCCTTAGCGCTTCATTAATCGTCTACTCTTGAGTGTAGCTCGGGCTGAGAATGACGCAGCCATGGGAAAGTTGACAGTTAAGCCTATCTAGTGACAGCCCATCATAGGCTAGCTGGGTGATCTTGCAACTTGTACCATGTCGGAGTTTGATTTTCCCCATAGGGTTTCATTGATCGTGTACTCTTGAGTGTAGCTCGGGCTGAGAAGGTCGCAGCCATGGGAAAGTTGACAGTTAAGCCTATCTAGTGACAGCCCATCATAGGCTAGCTGGGTGATCTTGCAACTTGTACCATGTCGGAGTTTGATTTTCCCCATAGGGTTTCATTGATCGCTTACTCGTGAGTGTAGCACGGGCTGAGAAGGTCGCTGCCATGGGAAAGTTGACAGTTAAGCCTATCTAGTGACAACCCATCATAGGCTAGCTGGGTGATCTTGCAACTTGTATCATGCCGGAGTTTGATTTTCACCATAGGGTTTCATTGACCGCTTACTCGGCAACTTGTATGAAGCAGGATTTCTACTTTCCCCTTAGCGCTTCATTGATCGTGTACTCTTGAGTATAGCTCGGGCTGAGAATGACGCAGCCATGGGAAAGTTGACAGTTAAGCCTATCTAGTGACAGCCCATCATAGGCTAGCTGGGTGATCTTGCAACTTGTACCATGTCGGAGTTTGATTTTCCCCCATAGGGTTTCATTGATCGGGTACTCTTGAGTGCAGCTCGGGCTGAGAAGGTCGCAGCCATGGGAAAGTTGACAGTTAAGCCTATCTAGTGACAGCCCATCATAGGCTAGCTGGGTGATCTTGCAACTTGTACCATGTCGGAGTTTGATTTTCCCCATAGGGTTTCATTGATCGCTTACTCGTGAGTGTAGCACGGGCTGAGAATGACGCAGCCATGGGAAAGTTGACAGTTAAGCCTATCTAGTGACAACCCATCATAGGCTAGCTGGGTGATCTTGCAACTTGTACCATGTCGGAGTTTGATTTTCCCCATAGGGTTTCATTGATCGCTTACTCGTGAGTGTAGCACGGGCTGAGAAGGTCGCTGCCATGGGAAAGTTGACAGTTAAGCCTATCTAGTGACAACCCATCATAGGTTAGCTGGGTGATCTTGCAACTTGTATCATGCCGGAGTTTGATTTTCACCATAGGGTTTCATTGACCGCTTACTCGGCAACTTGTATGAAGCAGGATTTCTACTTTCCCCTTAGCGCTTCATTGATCGTGTACTCTTGAGTATAGCTCGGGCTGAGAATGACGCAGCCATGGGAAAGTTGACAGTTAAGCCTATCTAGTGACAGCCCATCATAGGCTAGCTGGGTGATCTTGCAACTTGTACCATGTCGGAGTTTGATTTTCCCCATAGGGTTTCATTGATCGTGTACTCTTGAGTGTAGCTCGGGCTGAGAAGGTCGCAGCATGGGAAAGTTGACAGTTAAGCCTATCTAGTGACAGCCCATCATAGGCTAGCTGGGTGATCTTGCAACTTGTACCATGTCGGAGTTTGATTTTCCCCATAGGGTTTCATTGATCGCTTACTCGTGAGTGTAGCACGGGCTGAGAAGGTCGCTGCCATGGGAAAGTTGACAGTTAAGCCTATCTAGTGACAACCCATCATAGGCTAGCTGGGTGATCTTGCAACTTGTATCATGCGGAGTTTGATTTTCACCATAGGGTTTCATTGATCGCTTACTCGGCAACTTGTATGAAGCAGGATTTCTACTTTCCCCTTAGCGCTTCATTGATTGTGTACTCTTGAGTGTAGCTCGGGCTGAGAATGACGCAGCCATGGGAAGGTTGACAGTTAAGCCTATCTAGTGACAACCCATCATAGGCTAGCTGGGTGATCTTGCAACTTGTACCATGTCGGAGTTTGATTTTCCCCATAGGGTTTCATTGATCGTGTACTCTTGAGTGTAGCTCGGGCTGAGAAGGTCGCAGCCATGGAAAGTTGACAGTTAAGCCTATCTAGTGACAGCCCATCATAGGCTAGCTGGGTGATCTTGCAACTTGTACCATGTCGGAGTTTGATTTTCCCCATAGGGTTTCATTGATCGCTTACTCGTGAGTGTAGCACGGGCTGAGAACGTCGCTGCCATGGGAAAGTTGACAGTTAAGCCTATCTAGTGACAACCCATCATAGGCTAGCTGGGTGATCTTGCAACTTGTATCATGCCGGAGTTTGATTTTCACCATAGGGTTTCATTGACCGCTTACTCGGCAACTTGTATGAAGCAGGATTTCTACTTTCCCCTTAGCGCTTCATTGATCGTGTACTCTTGAGTATAGCTCGGGCTGAGAATGACGCAGCCATGGGAAAGTTGACAGTTAAGCCTATCTAGTGACAGCCCATCATAGGCTAGCTGGGTGATCTTGCAACTTGTACCATGTCGGAGTTTGATTTTCCCCATAGGGTTTCATTGATCGCTTACTCGTGAGTGTAGCACGGGCTGAGAACGTCGCTGCCATGGGAAAGTTGACAGTTAAGCCTATCTAGTGACAACCCATCATAGGCTAGCTGGGTGATCTTGCAACTTGTATCATGCCGGAGTTTA
>NW_027440767.1:0-64120 GCF_031893055.1 Leptodactylus fuscus | reverse complement strand
TCTCTGGGCTGAGAAGGTCGCAGCCATGGGAAAGTTGACAGTTAAGCCTATCTAGTGACAACCCATCATAGGCTGGCTGGGTGATCTTGCAACTTGTATCATGCGGAGTTTGATTTTCACCATAGGTTTCATTGATCGCTTACTCGGCAACTCTGTATCAAGCAGGATTTCTACTTTCCCCTTAGCGCTTCATTGATCGTGTACTCTTGAGTGTAGCTCGGGCTGAGAATGACGCAGCCATGGGAAAGTTGACAGTTAAGCCTATCTAGTGACAGCCCATCATAGGCTAGCTGGGTGAGCTTGCAACTTGTACCATGTCGGGAGTTTGATTTTCCCCATAGGGTTTCATTGATCGTGTACTCTTGAGTGTAGCTCTGGCTGAGAAGGTCGCAGCCATGGGAAAGTTAACAGTTAAGCCTATCTAGTGACAACCCATCATAGGCTAGCTGGGTGATCTTGCAACTTGTATCATGCCGGAGTTTGATTTTCACCATAGGGTTTCATTGATCGCTTACTCGGCAACTTGTATGAAGCAGGATTTCTACTTTCCCCTTAGCGCTTCATTGATCGTGTACTCTTGAGTGTAGCTCGGGCTGAGAATGACGCAGCCATGGGAAAGTTGACAGTTAAGCCTATCTAGTGACAGCCCATCATAGGCTAGCTGGGTGATCTTGCAACTTGTACCATGTCGGAGTTTGATTTTCCCCATAGGGTTTCATTGATCGTGTACTCTTGAGTGTAGCTCGGGCTGAGAAGGTCGCAGCATGGGAAAGTTGACAGTTAAGCCTATCTAGTGACAACCCATCATAGGCTAGCTGGGTGATCTTGCAACTTGTATCATGCCGGAGTTTGATTTTCACCATAGGGTTTCATTGATCGCTTACTCGGCAACTTGTATGAAGCAGGATTTCTACTTTCCCCTTAGCGCTTCATTGATCGTGTACTCTTGAGTGTAGCTCGGGCTGAGAATGACGCAGCCATGGGAAAGTTGACAGTTAAGCCTATCTAGTGACAGCCCATCATAGGCTAGCTGGGTGATCTTGCAACTTGTACCATGTCGGAGTTTGATTTTCCCCATAGTGTTTCATTGATCGTGTACTCTTGTGTGTAGCTCGGGCTGAGAAGGTCGCAGCCATGGGAAAGTTGACAGTTAAGCCTATCTAGTGACAACCCATCATAGGCTAGCTGGGTGATCTTGCAACTTGTATCATGCCGGAGTTTGATTTTCACCATAGGGTTTCATTGATCGCTTACTCGGCAACTTGTATCAAGCAGGATTTCTACTTTCCCCTTAGCGCTTCATTGATCGTGTACTCTTGAGTGTAGCTCGGGCTGAGAATGACGCAGCCATGGGAAAGTTGACAGTTAAGCCTATCTAGTGACAGCCCATCATAGGCTAGCTGGGTGATCTTGCAACTTGTACCATGTCGGAGTTTGATTTTCCCCATAGGGTTTCATTGATCGTGTACTCTTGTGTGTAGCTCGGGCTGAGAAGGTCGCAGCAATGGGAAAGTTGACAGTTAAGCCTATCTAGTGACAACCCATCATAGGCTAGCTGGGTGATCTTGCAACTTGTATCATGCCGAGTTTGATTTTCACCATAGGGTTTCATTGATCGCTTACTCGGCAACTTGTATCAAGCAGGATTTCTACTTTCCCCTTAGCGCTTCATTGATCGTGTACTCTTGAGTGTAGCTCGGGCTGAGAATGACGCAGCCATGGGAAAGTTGACAGTTAAGCCTATCTAGTGACAGCCCATCATAGGCTTGCTGGGTGAGCTTCGCAACTTGTACCATGTCGGAGTTTGATTTTCCCCATAGGGTTTCATTGATCGTGTACTCTTGAGTGTAGCTCTGGCTGAGAAGGTCGCAGCCATGGGAAAGTTAACAGTTAAGCCTATCTAGTGACAACCCATCATAGGCTAGCTGGGGTGATCTTGCAACTTGTATCATGCCGGAGTTTGATTTTCACCATAGGGGTTTCATTGATCGCTTACTCGGCAACTTGTATCAAGCAGGATTTCTACTTTCCCCTTAGCGCTTCATTGATCGTGTACTCTTGAGTGTAGCTCGGGCTGAGAATGACGCAGCCATGGGAAAGTTGACAGTTAAGCCTATCTAGTGACAGCCCATCATAGGCTAGCTGGGTGATCTTGCAACTTGTACCATGTCGGAGTTTGATTTTCCCCATAGGGTTTCATTGATCGTGTACTCTTGTGTGTAGCTCGGGCTGAGAAGGTCGCAGCCATGGAAAGTTGACAGTTAAGCCTATCTAGTGACAACCCATCATAGGCTAGCTGGGTGATCTTGCAACTTGTATCATGCCGGAGTTTGATTTTCACCATAGGGTTTCATTGATCGCTTACTCGGCAACTTGTATGAAGCAGGATTTCTACTTTCCCCTTAGCGCTTCATTGATCGTGTACTCTTGAGTGTAGCTCGGGCTGAGAATGACGCAGCCATGGGAAAGTTGACAGTTAAGCCTATCTAGTGACAGCCCATCATAGGCTAGCTGGGTGATCTTGCAACTTGTACCATGTCGGAGTTTGATTTTCCCCATAGGGTTTCAATGATCGTGTACTCTTGAGTGTAGCTCTGGCTGAGAAGGTCGCAGCCATGGGAAAGTTGACAGTTAAGCCTATCTAGTGACAACCCATCATAGGCTAGCTGGGTGATCTTGCAACTTGTATCATGCCGGAGTTTGATTTCACCATAGGGTTTCATTGATCGCTTACTCGGCAACTTGTATCAAGCAGGATTTCTACTTTCCCCTTAGCGCTTCATTGATCGTGTACTCTTGAGTGTAGATCGGGCTGAGAATGACGCAGCCATGGGAAAGTTGACAGTTAAGCCTATCTAGTGACAGCCCATCATAGGCTAGCTGGGTGATCTTGCAACTTGTACCATGTCGGAGTTTGATTTTCCCCATAGGGTTTCATTGATCGTGTACTCTTGAGTGTAGCTCTGGCTGAGAAGGTCGCAGCCATGGGAAAGTTGACAGTTAAGCCTATCTAGTGACAACCCATCATAGGCTGGCTGGGTGATCTTGCAACTTGTATCATGCCGGAGTTTGATTTTCACCATAGGGTTTCATTGATCGCTTACTCGGCAACTTGTATCAAGCAGGATTTCTACTTTCCCCTTAGCGCTTCATTGATCGTGTACTCTTTGAGTGTAGCTCGGGCTGAGAATGACGCAGCCATGGGAAAGTTGACAGTTAAGCCTATCTAGTGACAGCCCATCATAGGCTAGCTGGGTGAGCTTGCAACTTGTACCATGTCGGAGTTTGATTTTCCCCATAGGGTTTCATTGATCGTGTACTCTTGAGTGTAGCTCTGGCTGAGAAGGTCGCAGCCATGGGAAAGTTAACAGTTAAGCCTATCTAGTGACAACCCATCATAGGCTAGCTGGGTGATCTTGCAACTTGTATCATGCCGGAGTTTGATTTTCACCATAGGGTTTCATTGATCGCTTACTCGGCAACTTGTATGAAGCAGGATTTCTACTTTCCCCTTAGCGCTTCATTGATCGTGTACTCTTGAGTGTAGCTCGGGCTGAGAATGACGCAGCCATGGGAAAGTTGACAGTTAAGCCTATCTAGTGACAGCCCATCATAGGCTAGCTGGGTGAGTCTTGCAACTTGTACCATGTCGGAGTTTGATTTTCCCCATAGGGTTTCATTGATCGTGTACTCTTGAGTGTAGCTCGGGCTGAGAAGGTCGCAGCCATGGGAAAGTTGACAGTTAAGCCTATCTAGTGACAACCCATCATAGGCTAGCTGGGTGATCTTGCAACTTGTATCATGCCGGAGTTTGATTTTCACCATAGGGTTTCATTGATCGCTTACTCGGCAACTTGTATGAAGCAGGATTTCTACTTTCCCCTTAGCGCTTCATTGATCGTGTACTCTTGAGTGTAGCTCGGGCTGAGAATGACGCAGCCATGGGAAAGTTGACAGTTAAGCCTATCTAGTGACAGCCCATCATAGGCTAGCTGGGTGATCTTGCAACTTGTACCATGTCGGAGTTTGATTTTCCCCATAGTGTTTCATTGATCGTGTACTCTTGTGTGTAGCTCGGGCTGAGAAGGTCGCAGCCATGGGAAAGTTGACAGTTAAGCCTATCTAGTGACAACCCATCATAGGCTAGCTGGGTGATCTTGCAACTTGTATCATGCCGGAGTTTGATTTTCACCATAGGGTTTCATTGATCGCTTACTCGGCAACTTGTATCAAGCAGGATTTCTACTTTCCCCTTAGCGCTTCATTGATCGTGTACTCTTGAGTGTAGCTCGGGCTGAGAATGACGCAGCCATGGGAAAGTTGACAGTTAAGCCTATCTAGTGACAGCCCATCATAGGCTAGCTGGGTGATCTTGCAACTTGTACCATGTCGGAGTTTGATTTTCCCCATAGGGTTTCATTGATCGTGTACTCTTGTGTGTAGCTCGGGCTGAGAAGGTCGCAGCATGGGAAAGTTGACAGTTAAGCCTATCTAGTGACAACCCATCATAGGCTAGCTGGGTGATCTTGCAACTTGTATCATGCCGGAGTTTGATTTTCACCATAGGGTTTCATTGATCGCTTACTCGGCAACTTGTATCAAGCAGGATTTCTACTTTCCCCTTAGCGCTTCATTGATCGTGTACTCTTGAGTGTAGCTCGGGCTGAGAATGACGCAGCCATGGGAAAGTTGACAGTTAAGCCTATCTAGTGACAGCCCATCATAGGCTTGCTGGGTGAGCTTGCAACTTGTACCATGTCGGAGTTTGATTTTCCCATAGGGTTTCATTGATCGTGTACTCTTGAGTGTAGCTCTGGCTGAGAAGGTCGCAGCCATGGGAAAGTTAACAGTTAAGCCTATCTAGTGACAACCCATCATAGGCTAGCTGGGTGATCTTGCAACTTGTATCATGCCGGAGTTTGATTTTCACCATAGGGTTTCATTGATCGCTTACTCGGCAACTTGTATCAAGCAGGATTTCTACTTTCCCCTTAGCGCTTCATTGATCGTGTACTCTTGAGTGTAGCTCGGGCTGAGAATGACGCAGCCATGGGAAAGTTGACAGTTAAGCCTATCTAGTGACAGCCCATCATAGGCTAGCTGGGTGATCTTGCAACTTGTACCATGTCGGAGTTTGATTTTCCCCATAGGGTTTCATTGATCGTGTACTCTTGTGTGTAGCTCGGGCTGAGAAGGTCGCAGCCATGGGAAAGTTGACAGTTAAGCCTATCTAGTGACAACCCATCATAGGCTAGCTGGGTGATCTTGCAACTTGTATCATGCCGGAGTTTGATTTTCACCATAGGGTTTCATTGATCGCTTACTCGGCAACTTGTATCAAGCAGGATTTCTACTTTCCCCTTAGCGCTTCATTGATCGTGTACTCTTGAGTGTAGCTCGGGCTGAGAATGACGCAGCCATGGGAAAGTTGACAGTTAAGCCTATCTAGTGACAGCCCATCATAGGCTAGCTGGGTGAGCTTGCAACTTGTACCATGTCGGAGTTTGATTTTCCCCATAGGGTTTCATTGATCGTGTAACTCTTGAGTGTAGCTCTGGCTGAGAAGGTCGCAGCCATGGGAAAGTTGACAGTTAAGCCTATCTAGTGACAACCCATCATAGGCTAGCTGGGTGATCTTGCAACTTGTATCATGCCGGAGTTTGATTTTCACCATAGGGTTTCATTGATCGCTTACTCGGCAACTTGTATGAAGCAGGATTTCTACTTTCCCCTTAGCGCTTCATTGATCGTGTACTCTTGAGTGTAGCTCGGGCTGAGAATGACGCAGCCATGGGAAAGTTGACAGTTAAGCCTATCTAGTGACAGCCCATCATAGGCTAGCTGGGTGATCTTGCAACTTGTACCATGTCGGAGTTTGATTTTCCCCATAGGGTTTCATTGATCGTGTACTCTTGAGTGTAGCTCTGGCTGAGAAGGTCGCAGCCATGGGAAAGTTGACAGTTAAGCCTATCTAGTGACAACCCATCATAGGCTAGCTGGGTGATCTTGCAACTTGTATCATGCCGGAGTTTGATTTTCACCATAGGGTTTCATTGATCGCTTACTCGGCAACTTGTATCAAGCAGGATTTCTACTTTCCCCTTAGCGCTTCATTGATCGTGTACTCTTGAGTGTAGATCGGGCTGAGAATGACGCAGCCATGGGAAAGTTGACAGTTAAGCCTATCTAGTGACAGCCCATCATAGGCTAGCTGGGTGATCTTGCAACTTGTACCATGTCGGAGTTTGATTTTCCCCATAGGGTTTCATTGATCGTGTACTCTTGAGTGTAGCTCTGGCTGAGAAGGTCGCAGCCATGGGAAAGTTGACAGTTAAGCCTATCTAGTGACAACCCATCATAGGCTGGCTGGGTGATCTTGCAACTTGTATCATGCCGGAGTTTGATTTTCACCATAGGGTTTCATTGATCGCTTACTCGGCAACTTGTATCAAGCAGGATTTCTACTTTCCCCTTAGCGCTTCATTGATCGTGTACTCTTGAGTGTAGCTCGGGCTGAGAATGACGCAGCCATGGGAAAGTTGACAGTTAAGCCTATCTAGTGACAGCCCATCATAGGCTAGCTGGGTGAGCTTGCAACTTGTACCATGTCGGAGTTTGATTTTCCCCATAGGGTTTCATTGATCGTGTACTCTTGAGTGTAGCTCTGGCTGAGAAGGTCGCAGCCATGGGAAAGTTAACAGTTAAGCCTATCTAGTGACAACCCATCATAGGCTAGCTGGGTGATCTTGCAACTTGTATCATGCCGGAGTTTGATTTTCACGCATAGGGTTTCATTGATCGCTTACTCGGCAACTTGTATGAAGCAGGATTTCTACTTTCCCCTTAGCGCTTCATTGATCGTGTACTCTTGAGTGTAGCTCGGGCTGAGAATGACGCAGCCATGGGAAAGTTGACAGTTAAGCCTATCTAGTGACAGCCCATCATAGGCTAGCTGGGTGATCTTGCAACTTGTACCATGTCGGAGTTTGATTTTCCCCATAGGGTTTCATTGATCGTGTACTCTTGAGTGTAGCTCGGGCTGAGAAGGTCGCAGCCATGGGAAAGTTGACAGTTAAGCCTATCTAGTGACAACCCATCATAGGCTAGCTGGGTGATCTTGCAACTTGTATCATGCCGGAGTTTGATTTTCACCATAGGGTTTCATTGATCGCTTACTCGGCAACTTGTATGAAGCAGGATTTCTACTTTCCCCTTAGCGCTTCATTGATCGTGTACTCTTGAGTGTAGCTCGGGCTGAGAATGACGCAGCCATGGGAAAGTTGACAGTTAAGCCTATCTAGTGACAGCCCATCATAGGCTAGCTGGGTGATCTTGCAACTTGTACCATGTCGGAGTTTGATTTTCCCCATAGTGTTTCATTGATCGTGTACTCTTGTGTGTAGCTCGGGCTGAGAAGGTCGCAGCCATGGGAAAGTTGACAGTTAAGCCTATCTAGTGACAACCCATCATAGGCTAGCTGGGTGATCTTGCAACTTGTATCATGCCGGAGTTTGATTTTCACCATAGGGTTTCATTGATCGCTTACTCGGCAACTTGTATCAAGCAGGATTTCTACTTTCCCCTTAGCGCTTCATTGATCGTGTACTCTTGAGTGTAGCTCGGGCCTGAGAATGACGCAGCCATGGGAAAGTTGACAGTTAAGCCTATCTAGTGACAGCCCATCATAGGCTAGCTGGGTGATCTTGCAACTTGTACCATGTCGGAGTTTGATTTTCCCCATAGGGTTTCATTGATCGTGTACTCTTGTGTGTAGCTCGGGCTGAGAAGGTCGCAGCAATGGGAAAGTTGACAGTTAAGCCTATCTAGTGACAACCCATCATAGGCTAGCTGGGTGATCTTGCAACTTGTATCATGCCGGAGTTTGATTTTCACCATAGGGTTTCATTGATCGCTTACTCGGCAACTTGTATCAAGCAGGATTTCTACTTTCCCCTTAGCGCTTCATTGATCGTGTACTCTTGAGTGTAGCTCGGGCTGAGAATGACGCAGCCATGGGAAAGTTGACAGTTAAGCCTATCTAGTGACAGCCCATCATAGGCTTGCTGGGTGAGCTTGCAACTTGTACCATGTCGGAGTTTGATTTTCCCCATAGGGTTTCATTGATCGTGTACTCTTGAGTGTAGCTCTGGCTGAGAAGGTCGCAGCCATGGGAAAGTTGAACAGTTAAGCCTATCTAGTGACAACCCATCATAGGCTAGCTGGGTGATCTTGCAACTTGTATCATGCCGGAGTTTGATTTTCACCATAGGGTTTCATTGATCGCTTACTCGGCAACTTGTATCAAGCAGGATTTCTACTTTCCCCTTAGCGCTTCATTGATCGTGTACTCTTGAGTGTAGCTCGGGCTGAGAATGACGCAGCCATGGGAAAGTTGACAGTTAAGCCTATCTAGTGACAGCCCATCATAGGCTAGCTGGGTGATCTTGCAACTTGTACCATGTCGGAGTTTGATTTTCCCCATAGGGTTTCATTGATCGTGTACTCTTGTGTGTAGCTCGGGCTGAGAAGGTCGCAGCCATGGGAAAGTTGACAGTTAAGCCTATCTAGTGACAACCCATCATAGGCTAGCTGGGTGATCTTGCAACTTGTATCATGCCGGAGTTTGATTTTCACCATAGGGTTTCATTGATCGCTTACTCGGCAACTTGTATCAAGCAGGATTTCTACTTTCCCCTTAGCGCTTCATTGATCGTGTACTCTTGAGTGTAGCTCGGGCTGAGAATGACGCAGCCATGGGAAAGTTGACAGTTAAGCCTATCTAGTGACAGCCCATCATAGGCTAGCTGGGGTGAGCTTGCAACTTGTACCATGTCGGAGTTTGATTTTCCCCATAGGGTTTCATTGATCGTGAACTCTTGAGTGTAGCTCTGGCTGAGAAGGTCGCAGCCATGGGAAAGTTGACAGTTAAGCCTATCTAGTGACAACCCATCATAGGCTAGCTGGGTGATCTTGCAACTTGTATCATGCCGGAGTTTGATTTTCACCATAGGGTTTCATTGATCGCTTACTCGGCAACTTGTATGAAGCAGGATTTCTACTTTCCCCTTAGCGCTTCATTGATCGTGTACTCTTGAGTGTAGCTCGGGCTGAGAATGACGCAGCCATGGGAAAGTTGACAGTTAAGCCTATCTAGTGACAGCCCATCATAGGCTAGCTGGGTGATCTTGCAACTTGTACCATGTCGAGTTTGATTTTCCCCATAGGGTTTCAATGATCGTGTACTCTTGAGTGTAGCTCTGGCTGAGAAGGTCGCAGCCATGGGAAAGTTGACAGTTAAGCCTATCTAGTGACAACCCATCATAGGCTAGCTGGGTGATCTTGCAACTTGTATCATGCCGGAGTTTGATTTTCACCATAGGGTTTCATTGATCGCTTACTCGGCAACTTGTATCAAGCAGGATTTCTACTTTCCCCTTAGCGCTTCATTGATCGTGTACTCTTGAGTGTAGATCGGGCTGAGAATGACGCAGCCATGGGAAAGTTGACAGTTAAGCCTATCTAGTGACAGCCCATCATAGGCTAGCTGGGTGATCTTGCAACTTGTACCATGTCGGAGTTTGATTTTCCCCATAGGGTTTCATTGATCGTGTACTCTTGAGTGTAGCTCTGGCTGAGAAGGTCGCAGCCATGGGAAAGTTGACAGTTAAGCCTATCTAGTGACAACCCATCATAGGCTGGCTGGGTGATCTTGCAACTTGTATCATGCCGGAGTTTGATTTTCACCATAGGGTTTCATTGATCGCTTACTCGGCAACTTGTATCAAGCAGGATTTCTACTTTCCCCTTAGCGCTTCATTGATCGTGTACTCTTGAGTGTAGCTCGGGCTGAGAATGACGCAGCCATGGGAAAGTTGACAGTTAAGCCTATCTAGTGACAGCCCATCATAGGCTAGCTGGGTGAGCTTGCAACTTGTACCATGTCGGAGTTTGATTTTCCCCATAGGGTTTCATTGATCGTGTACTCTTGAGTGTAGCTCTGGCTGAGAAGGTCGCAGCCATGGGAAAGTTAACAGTTAAGCCTATCTAGTGACAACCCATCATAGGCTAGCTGGGTGATCTTGCAACTTGTATCATGCCGGAGTTTGATTTTCACCATAGGGTTTCATTGATCGCTTACTCGGCAACTTGTATGAAGCAGGATTTCTACTTTCCCCTTAGCGCTTCATTGATCGTGTACTCTTGAGTGTAGCTCGGGCTGAGAATGACGCAGCCATGGGAAAGTTGACAGTTAAGCCTATCTAGTGACAGCCCATCATAGGCTAGCTGGGTGATCTTGCAACTTGTACCATGTCGGAGTTTGATTTTCCCCATAGGGTTTCATTGATCGTGTACTCTTGAGTGTAGCTCGGGCTGAGAAGGTCGCAGCCATGGGAAAGTTGACAGTTAAGCCTATCTAGTGACAACCCATCATAGGCTAGCTGGGTGATCTTGCAACTTGTATCATGCCGGAGTTTGATTTTCACCATAGGGTTTCATTGATCGCTTACTCGGCAACTTGTATGAAGCAGGATTTCTACTTTCCCCTTAGCGCTTCATTGATCGTGTACTCTTGAGTGTAGCTCGGGCTGAGAATGACGCAGCCATGGGAAAGTTGACAGTTAAGCCTATCTAGTGACAGCCCATCATAGGCTAGCTGGGTGATCTTGCAACTTGTACCATGTCGGAGTTTGATTTTCCCCATAGTGTTTCATTGATCGTGTACTCTTGTGTGTAGCTCGGGCTGAGAAGGTCGCAGCCATGGGAAAGTTGACAGTTAAGCCTATCTAGTGACAACCCATCATAGGCTAGCTGGGTGATCTTGCAACTTGTATCATGCCGGAGTTTGATTTTCACCATAGGGTTTCATTGATCGCTTACTCGGCAACTTGTATCAAGCAGGATTTCTACTTTCCCCTTAGCGCTTCATTGATCGTGTACTCTTGAGTGTAGCTCGGGCTGAGAATGACGCAGCCATGGGAAAGTTGACAGTTAAGCCTATCTAGTGACAGCCCATCATAGGCTAGCTGGGTGATCTTGCAACTTGTACCATGTCGGAGTTGATTTTCCCCATAGGTTTCATTGATCGTGTACTCTTGTGTGTAGCTCGGGCTGAGAAGGTCGCAGCAATGGGAAAGTTGACAGTTAAGCCTATCTAGTGACAACCCATCATAGGCTAGCTGGGTGATCTTGCAACTTGTATCATGCCGGAGTTTGATTTTCACCATAGGGTTTCATTGATCGCTTACTCGGCAACTTGTATCAAGCAGGATTTCTACTTTCCCCTTAGCGCTTCATTGATCGTGTACTCTTGAGTGTAGCTCGGGCTGAGAATGACGCAGCCATGGGAAAGTTGACAGTTAAGCCTATCTAGTGACAGCCCATCATAGGCTTGCTGGGTGAGCTTGCAACTTGTACCATGTCGGAGTTTGATTTTCCCCATAGGGTTTCATTGATCGTGTACTCTTGAGTGTAGCTCTGGCTGAGAAGGTCGCAGCCATGGGAAAGTTAACAGTTAAGCCTATCTAGTGACAACCCATCATAGGCTAGCTGGGTGATCTTGCAACTTGTATCATGCCGGAGTTTGATTTTCACCATAGGGTTTCATTGATCGCTTACTCGGCAACTTGTATCAAGCAGGATTTCTACTTTCCCCTTAGCGCTTCATTGATCGTGTACTCTTGAGTGTAGCTCGGGCTGAGAATGACGCAGCCATGGGAAAGTTGACAGTTAAGCCTATCTAGTGACAGCCCATCATAGGCTAGCTGGGTGATCTTGCAACTTGTACCATGTCGGAGTTTGATTTTCCCCATAGGGTTTCATTGATCGTGTACTCTTGTGTGTAGCTCGGGCTGAGAAGGTCGCAGCCATGGGAAAGTTGACAGTTAAGCCTATCTAGTGACAACCCATCATAGGCTAGCTGGGTGATCTTGCAACTTGTATCATGCCGGAGTTTGATTTTCACCATAGGGTTTCATTGATCGCTTACTCGGCAACTTGTATCAAGCAGGATTTCTACTTTCCCCTTAGCGCTTCATTGATCGTGTACTCTTGAGTGTAGCTCGGGCTGAGAATGACGCAGCCATGGGAAAGTTGACAGTTAAGCCTATCTAGTGACAGCCCATCATAGGCTAGCTGGGTGAGCTTGCAACTTGTACCATGTCGGAGTTTGATTTTCCCCATAGGGTTTCATTGATCGTGAACTCTTGAGTGTAGCTCTGGCTGAGAAGGTCGCAGCCATGGGAAAGTTGACAGTTAAGCCTATCTAGTGACAACCCATCATAGGCTAGCTGGGTGATCTTGCAACTTGTATCATGCCGGAGTTTGATTTTCACCATAGGGTTTCATTGATCGCTTACTCGGCAACTTGTATGAAGCAGGATTTCTACTTTCCCCTTAGCGCTTCATTGATCGTGTACTCTTGAGTGTAGATCGGGCTGAGAATGACGCAGCCATGGGAAAGTTGACAGTTAAGCCTATCTAGTGACAGCCCATCATAGGCTAGCTGGGTGATCTTGCAACTTGTACCATGTCGGAGTTTGATTTTCCCCATAGGGTTTCATTGATCGTGTACTCTTGTGTGTAGCTCTGGCTGAGAAGGTCGCAGCCATGGGAAAGTTGACAGTTAAGCCTATCTAGTGACGAACCCATCATAGGCTAGCTGGGTGATCTTGCAACTTGTATCATGCCGGAGTTTGATTTTCACCATAGGGTTTCATTGATCGCTTACTCGGCAACTTGTATGAAGCAGGATTTCTACTTTCCCCTTAGCGCTTCATTGATCGTGTACTCTTGAGTGTAGCTCGGGCTGAGAATGACGCAGCCATGGGAAAGTTGACAGTTAAGCCTATCTAGTGACAGCCCATCATAGGCTAGCTGGGTGATCTTGCAACTTGTACCATGTCGGAGTTTGATTTTCCCCATAGGGTTTCATTGATCTTGTACTCTTGTGTGTAGCTCGGGCTGAGAAGGTCGCAGCCATGGGAAAGTTGACAGTTAAGCCTATCTAGTGACAACCCATCATAGGCTAGCTGGGTGATCTTGCAACTTGTATCATGCCGGAGTTTGATTTTCACCATAGGGTTTCATTGATCGCTTACTCGGCAACTTGTATCAAGCAGGATTTCTACTTTCCCCTTAGCGCTTCATTGATCGTGTACTCTTGAGTGTAGCTCGGGCTGAGAATGACGCAGCCATGGGAAAGTTGACAGTTAAGCCCATCTAGTGACAGCCCATCATAGGCTAGCTGCTAGCTGGGTGAGCTTGCAACTTGTACCATGTCGGAGTTTGATTTTCCCCATAGGGTTTCATTGATCGTGTACTCTTGAGTGTAGCTCTGGCTGAGAAGGTCGCAGCCATGGGAAAGTTGACAGTTAAGCCTATCTAGTGACAACCCATCATAGGCTAGCTGGGTGATCTTGCAACTTGTATCATGCCGGAGTTTGATTTTCACCATAGGGTTTCATTGATCGCTTACTCGGCAACTTGTATCAAGCAGGATTTCTACTTTCCCCTTAGCGCTTCATTGATCGTGTACTCTTGAGTGTAGCTCGGGCTGAGAATGACGCAGCCATGGGAAAGTTGACAGTTAAGCCTATCTAGTGACAGCCCATCATAGGCTAGCTGGGTGAGCTTGCAACTTGTACCATGTCGGAGTTTGATTTTCCCCATAGGGTTTCATTGATCGTGTACTCTTGAGTGTAGCTCTGGCTGAGAAGGTCGCAGCCATGGGAAAGTTAACAGTTAAGCCTATCTAGTGACAACCCATCATAGGCTAGCTGGGTGATCTTGCAACTTGTATCATGCCGGAGTTTGATTTTCACCATAGGGTTTCATTGATCGCTTACTCGGCAACTTGTATCAAGCAGGATTTCTACTTTCCCCTTAGCGCTTCATTGATCGTGTACTCTTGAGTGTAGCTCGGCTGAGAATGACGCAGCCATGGGAAAGTTGACAGTTAAGCCTATCTAGTGACAGCCCATCATAGGCTAGCTGGGTGATCTTGCAACTTGTACCATGTCGGAGTTTGATTTTCCCCATAGGGTTTCATTGATCGTGTACTCTTGTGTGTAGCTCGGGCTGAGAAGGTCGCAGCCATGGGAAAGTTGACAGTTAAGCCTATCTAGTGACAACCCATCATAGGCTAGCTGGGTGATCTTGCAACTTGTATCATGCCGGAGTTTTGATTTTCACCATAGGGTTTCATTGATCGCTTACTCGGCAACTTGTATCAAGCAGGATTCTACTTTCCCCTTAGCGCTTCATTGATCGTGTACTCTGAGTGTAGCTCGGGCTGAGAATGACGCAGCCATGGGAAAGTTGACAGTTAAGCCTATCTAGTGACAGCCCATCATAGGCTAGCTGGGTGAGCTTGCAACTTGTACCATGTCGGAGTTTGATTTTCCCCATAGGGTTTCATTGATCGTGTACTCTTGAGTGTAGCTCTGGCTGAGAGGTCGCAGCCATGGGAAAGTTGACAGTTAAGCCTATCTAGTGACAACCCATCATAGGCTAGCTGGGTGATCTTGCAACTTGTATCATGCGAGTTTGATTTTCACCATAGGGTTTCATTGATCGCTTACTCGGCAACTTGTATCAAGCAGGATTTCTACTTTCCCCTTAGCGCTTCATTGATCGTGTACTCTTGAGTGTAGCTCGGGCTGAGAATGACGCAGCCATGGGAAAGTTGACAGTTAAGCCTATCTAGTGACAGCCCATCATAGGCTAGCTGGGTGAGCTTGCAACTTGTACCATGTCGGAGTTTGATTTTCCCCATAGGGTTTCATTGATCGTGTACTCTTGAGTGTAGCTCTGGCTGAGAAGGTCGCAGCCATGGGAAAGTTGACAGTTAAGCCTATCTAGTGACAACCCATCATAGGCTAGCTGGGTGATCTTGCAACTTGTATCATGCCGGAGTTTGATTTTCACCATAGGGTTTCATTGATCGCTTACTCGGCAACTTGTATGAAGCAGGATTTCTACTTTCCCCTTAGCGCTTCATTGATCGTGTACTCTTGAGTGTAGCTCGGGCTGAGAATGACGCAGCCATGGGAAAGTTGACAGTTAAGCCTATCTAGTGACAGCCCATCATAGGCTAGCTGGGTGATCTTGCAACTTGTACCATGTCGGAGTTTGATTTTCCCCATAGGGTTTCATTGATCTTGTACTCTTGTGTGTAGCTCGGGCTGAGAAGGTCGCAGCCATGGGAAAGTTGACAGTTAAGCCTATCTAGTGACAACCCATCATAGGCTAGCTGGGTGATCTTGCAACTTGTATCATGCCGGAGTTTGATTTTCACCATAGGGTTTCATTGATCGCTTACTCGGCAACTTGTATCAAGCAGGATTTCTACTTTCCCCTTAGCGCTTCATTGATCGTGTACTCTTGAGTGTAGCTCGGGCTGAGAATGACGCAGCCATGGGAAAGTTGACAGTTAAGCCCATCTAGTGACAGCCCATCATAGGCTAGCTGGGTGAGCTTGCAACTTGTACCATGTCGGAGTTTGATTTTCCCCATAGGGTTTCATTGATCGTGTACTCTTGAGTGTAGCTCTGGCTGAGAAGGTCGCAGCCATGGGAAAGTTAACAGTTAAGCCTATCTAGTGACAACCCATCATAGGCTAGCTGGGTGATCTTGCAACTTGTATCATGCCGGAGTTTGATTTTCACCATAGGGTTTCATTGATCGCTTACTCGGCAACTTGTATCAAGCAGGATTTCTACTTTCCCCTTAGCGCTTCATTGATCGTGTACTCTTGAGTGTAGCTCGGGCTGAGAATGACGCAGCCATGGGAAAGTTGACAGTTTAAGCCTATCTAGTGACAGCCCTCATAGGCTAGCTGGGTGATCTTGCAACTTGTACCATGTCGGAGTTTGATTTTCCCCATAGGGTTTCATTGATCGTGTACTCTTGTGTGTAGCTCGGGCTGAGAAGGTCGCAGCCATGGGAAAGTTGACAGTTAAGCCTATCTAGTGACAACCCATCATAGGCTAGCTGGGTGATCTTGCAACTTGTATCATGCCGGATTTGATTTTCACCATAGGGTTTCATTGATCGCTTACTCGCAACTTGTATCAAGCAGGATTTCTACTTTCCCCTTAGCGCTTCATTGATCGTGTACTCTTGAGTGTAGCTCGGGCTGAGAATGACGCAGCCATGGGAAAGTTGACAGTTAAGCCTATCTAGTGACAGCCCATCATAGGCTAGCTGGGTGAGCTTGCAACTTGTACCATGTCGGAGTTTGATTTTCCCCATAGGGTTTCATTGATCGTGAACTCTTGAGTGTAGCTCTGGCTGAGAAGGTCGCAGCCATGGAAAGTTTGACAGTTAAGCCTATCTAGTGACAACCCATCATAGGCTAGCTGGGTGATCTTGCAACTTGTATCATGCCGGAGTTTGATTTTCACCATAGGGTTTCATTGATCGCTTACTCGGCAACTTGTATGAAGCAGGATTTCTACTTTCCCCTTAGCGCTTCATTGATCGTGTACTCTTGAGTGTAGATCGGGCTGACAATGACGCAGCCATGGGAAAGTTGACAGTTAAGCCTATCTAGTGACAGCCCATCATAGGCTAGCTGGGTGATCTTGCAACTTGTACCATGTCGGAGTTTGATTTTCCCATAGGGTTTCATTGATCGTGTACTCTTGTGTGTAGCTCGGGCTGAGAAGGTCGCAGCCATGGGAAAGTTGACAGTTAAGCCTATCTAGTGACAACCCATCATAGGCTAGCTGGGTGATCTTGCAACTTGTATCATGCCGGAGTTTGATTTTCACCATAGGGTTTCATTGATCGCTTACTCGGCAACTTGTATGAAGCAGGATTTCTACTTTCCCCTTAGCGCTTCATTGATCGTGTACTCTTGAGTGTAGCTCGGGCTGAGAATGACGCAGCCATGGGAAAGTTGACAGTTAAGCCTATCTAGTGACAGCCCATCATAGGCTAGCTGGGTGATCTTGCAACTTGTACCATGTCGGAGTTTGATTTTCCCCATAGGGTTTCATTGATCTTGTACTCTTGTGTGTAGCTCGGGCTGAGAAGGTCGCAGCCATGGGAAAGTTGACAGTTAAGCCTATCTAGTGACAACCCATCATAGGCTAGCTGGGTGATCTTGCAACTTGTATCATGCCGGAGTTTGATTTTCACCATAGGGTTTCATGATCGCTTACTCGGCAACTTGTATCAAGCAGGATTTCTACTTTCCCCTTAGCGCTTCATTGATCGTGTACTCTTGAGTGTAGCTCGGGCTGAGAATGACGCAGCCATGGGAAAGTTGACAGTTAAGCCCATCTAGTGACAGCCCATCATAGGCTAGCTGGGTGAGCTTGCAACTTGTACCATGTCGGAGTTTGATTTTCCCCATAGGGTTTCATTGATCGTGTACTCTTGAGTGTAGCTCTGGCTGAGAAGGTCGCAGCCATGGGAAAGTTGACAGTTAAGCCTATCTAGTGACAACCATCATAGGCTAGCTGGGTGATCTTGCAACTTGTATCATGCCGGAGTTTGATTTTCACCATAGGGTTTCATTGATCGCTTACTCGGCAACTTGTATCAAGCAGGATTTCTACTTTCCCCTTAGCGCTTCATTGATCGTGTACTCTTGAGTGTAGCTCGGGCTGAGAATGACGCAGCCATGGGAAAGTTGACAGTTAAGCCTATCTAGTGACAGCCCATCATAGGCTAGCTGGGTGAGCTTGCAACTTGTACCATGTCGGAGTTTGATTTTCCCCATAGGGTTTCATTGATCGTGTACTCTTGAGTGTAGCTCTGGCTGAGAAGGTCGCAGCCATGGAAAGTTAACAGTTAAGCCTATCTAGTGACAACCCATCATAGGCTAGCTGGGTGATCTTGCAACTTGTATCATGCCGGAGTTTGATTTTCACCATAGGGTTTCATTGATCGCTTACTCGGCAACTTGTATGAAGCAGGATTTCTACTTTCCCCTTAGCGCTTCATTGATCGTGTACTCTTGAGTGTAGCTCGGGCTGAGAATGACGCAGCCATGGGAAAGTTGACAGTTAAGCCTATCTAGTGACAGCCCATCATAGGCTAGCTGGGTGATCTTGCAACTTGTACCATGTCGGAGTTTGATTTTCCCCATAGGGTTTCATTGATCGTGTACTCTTGTGTGTAGCTCGGGCTGAGAAGGTCGCAGCCATGGAAAGTTGACAGTTAAGCCTATCTAGTGACAACCCATCATAGGCTAGCTGGGTGATCTTGCAACTTGTATCATGCCGGAGTTTGATTTTCACCATAGGGTTTCATTGATCGCTTACTCGGCAACTTGTATCAAGCAGGATTTCTACTTTCCCCTTAGCGCTTCATTGATCGTGTACTCTTGAGTGTAGCTCGGGCTGAGAATGACGCAGCCATGGGAAAGTTGACAGTTAAGCCTATCTAGTGACAGCCCATCATAGGCTAGCTGGGTGAGCTTTGCAACTTGTACCATGTCGGAGTTTGATTTTCCCCATAGGGTTTCATTGATCGTGTACTCTTGAGTGTAGCTCTGGCTGAGAAGGTCGCAGCCATGGGAAAGTTGACAGTTAAGCCTATCTAGTGACAACCCATCATAGGCTAGCTGGGTGATCTTGCAACTTGTATCATGCCGGAGTTTGATTTTCACCATAGGGTTTCATTGATCGCTTACTCGGCAACTTGTATCAAGCAGGATTCTAACTTTCCCCTTAGCGCTTCATTGATCGTGTACTCTTGAGTGTAGCTCGGGCTGAGAATGACGCAGCCATGGGAAAGTTGACAGTTAAGCCTATCTAGTGACAGCCCATCATAGGCTAGCTGGGTGAGCTTGCAACTTGTACCATGTCGGAGTTTGATTTTCCCCATAGGGTTTCATTGATCGTGTACTCTTGAGTGTAGCTCTGGCTGAGAAGGTCGCAGCCATGGGAAAGTTGACAGTTAAGCCTATCTAGTGACAACCCATCATAGGCTAGCTGGGTGATCTTGCAACTTGTATCATGCCGGAGTTTGATTTCACCATAGGGTTTCATTGATCGCTTACTCGGCAACTTGTATGAAGCAGGATTTCTACTTTCCCCTTAGCGCTTCATTGATCGTGTACTCTTGAGTGTAGCTCGGGCTGAGAATGACGCAGCCATGGGAAAGTTGACAGTTAAGCCTATCTAGTGACAGCCCATCCAAAGGCTAGCTGGGGTGATCTTGCAACTTGTATCATGCCGGAGTTTGATTTTCACCATAGGGTTTCATTGATCGCTTACTCGGCAACTTGTATGAAGCAGGATTTCTACTTTCCCCTTAGCGCTTCATTGATCGTGTACTCTTGAGTGTAGCTCGGGCTGAGAATGACGCAGCCATGGGAAAGTTGACAGTTAAGCCTATCTAGTGACAGCCCATCATAGGCTAGCTGGGTGATCTTGCAACTTGTACCATTTCGTAGTTTGATTTTCCCCATAGGGTTTCAATGATCGTGTACTCTTGAGTGTAGCTCTGGCTGAGAAGGTCGCAGCCATGGAAAGTTGACAGTTAAGCCTATCTAGTGACAACCCATCATAGGCTAGCTGGGTGATCTTGCAACTTGTATCATGCCGGAGTTTGATTTTCACCATAGGGTTTCATTGATCGCTTACTCGGCAACTTGTATGAAGCAGGATTTCTACTTTCCCCTTAGCGCTTCATTGATCGTGTACTCTTGAGTGTAGCTCGGGCTGAGAATGACGCAGCCATGGGAAAGTTGACAGTTAAGCCTATCTAGTGACAGCCCATCATAGGCTAGCTGGGTGATCTTGCAACTTGTACCATGTCGGAGTTTGATTTTCCCCATAGGGTTTCAATGATCGTGTACTCTTGAGTGTAGCTCTGGCTGAGAAGGTCGCAGCCATGGGAAAGTTGACAGTTAAGCCTATCTAGTGACAACCCATCATAGGCTAGCTGGGTGATCTTGCAACTTGTATCATGCCGGAGTTTGATTTTCACCATAGGGTTTCATTGATCGCTTACTCGGCAACTTGTATCAAGCAGGATTCTACTTTCCCCTTAGCGCTTCATTGATCGCTGTACTCTTGAGTGTAGCTCGGGCTGAGAATGACGCAGCCATGGGAAAGTTGACAGTTAAGCCTATCTAGTGACAGCCCATCATAGGCTAGCTGGGTGAGCTTGCAACTTGTACCATGTCGGAGTTTGATTTTCCCCATAGGGTTTCATTGATCGTGTACTCTTGAGTGTAGCTCTGGCTGAGAAGGTCGCAGCCATGGGAAAGTTGACAGTTAAGCCTATCTAGTGACAACCCATCATAGGCTAGCTGGGTGATCTTGCAACTTGTATCATGCCGAGTTTGATTTTCACCATAGGGTTTCATTGATCGCTTACTCGGCAACTTGTATGAAGCAGGATTTCTACTTTCCCCTTAGCGCTTCATTGATCGTGTACTCTTGAGTGTAGCTCGGGCTGAGAATGACGCAGCCATGGGAAAGTTGACAGTTAAGCCTATCTAGTGACAGCCCATCATAGGCTAGCTGGGTGATCTTGCAACTTGTACCATGTCGGAGTTTGATTTTTCCCCATAGGGTTTCATTGATCTTGTACTCTTGTGTGTAGCTCGGGCTGAGAAGGTCGCAGCATGGGAAAGTTGACAGTTAAGCCTATCTAGTGACAACCCATCATAGGCTAGCTGGGTGATCTTGCAACTTGTATCATGCCGGAGTTTGATTTTCACCATAGGGTTTCATTGATCGCTTACTCGGCAACTTGTATCAAGCAGGATTTCTACTTTCCCCTTAGCGCTTCATTGATCGTGTACTTCTTGAGTGTAGCTCGGGCTGAGAATGACGCAGCCATGGGAAAGTTGACAGTTAAGCCCATCTAGTGACAGCCCATCATAGGCTAGCTGGGTGAGCTTGCAACTTGTACCATGTCGGTAGTTTGATTTTCCCCATAGGGTTTCATTGATCGTGTACTCTTGAGTGTAGCTCTGGCTGAGAAGGTCGCAGCCATGGGAAAGTTAACAGTTAAGCCTATCTAGTGACAACCATCATAGGCTAGCTGGGTGATCTTGCAACTTGTATCATGCCGGAGTTTGATTTTCACCATAGGGTTTCATTGATCGCTTACTCGGCAACTTGTATCAAGCAGGATTTCTACTTTCCCCTTAGCGCTTCATTGATCGTGTACTCTTGAGTGTAGCTCGGGCTGAGAATGACGCAGCCATGGAAAGTTGACAGTTAAGCCTATCTAGTGACAGCCCATCATAGGCTAGCTGGGTGATCTTGCAACTTGTACCATGTCGGAGTTTGATTTTCCCCATAGGGTTTCATTGATCGTGTACTCTTGTGTGTAGCTCGGGCTGAGAAGGTCGCAGCCATGGAAAGTTGACAGTTAAGCCTATCTAGTGACAACCCATCATAGGCTAGCTGGGTGATCTTGCAACTTGTATCATGCCGGAGTTTGATTTTCACCATAGGGTTTCATTGATCGCTTACTCGGCAACTTGTATCAAGCAGGATTTCTACTTTCCCCTTAGCGCTTCATTGATCGTGTACTCTTGAGTGTAGCTCGGGCTGAGAATGACGCAGCCATGGGAAAGTTGACAGTTAAGCCTATCTAGTGACAGCCCATCATAGGCTAGCTGGTGAGCTTGCAACTTGTACCATGTCGGAGTTTGATTTTCCCCATAGGGTTTCATTGATCGTGAACTCTTGAGTGTAGCTCTGGCTGAGAAGGTCGCAGCCATGGGAAAGTTGACAGTTAAGCCTATCTAGTGACAACCCATCATAGGCTAGCTGGGTGATCTTGCAACTTGTATCATGCCGGAGTTTGATTTTCACCATAGGGTTTCATTGATCGCTTACTCGGCAACTTGTATGAAGCAGGATTTCTACTTTCCCCTTAGCGCTTCATTGATCGTGTACTCTTGAGTGTAGATCGGGCTGAGAATGACGCAGCCATGGGAAAGTTGACAGTTAAGCCTATCTAGTGACAGCCCATCATAGGCTAGCTGGGTGATCTGCAACTTGTACCATGTCGGAGTTTGATTTTCCCCATAGGGTTTCATTGATCGTGTACTCTTGTGTGTAGCTCGGGCTGAGAAGGTCGCAGCCATGGGAAAGTTGACAGTTAAGCCTATCTAGTGACAACCCATCATAGGCTAGCTGGGTGATCTTGCAACTTGTATCATGCCGGAGTTTGATTTTCACCATAGGGTTTCATTGATCGCTTACTCGGCAACTTGTATGAAGCAGGATTTCTACTTTCCCCTTAGCGCTTCATTGATCGTGTACTCTTGAGTGTAGCTCGGGCTGAGAATGACGCAGCCATGGGAAAGTTGACAGTTAAGCCTATCTAGTGACAGCCCATCATAGGCTAGCTGGGTGATCTTGCAACTTGTACCATGTCGGAGTTTGATTTTCCCCATAGGGTTTCATTGATCTTGTACTCTTGTGTGTAGCTCGGGCTGAGAAGGTCGCAGCCATGGGAAAGTTGACAGTTAAGCCTATCTAGTGACAACCCATCATAGGCTAGCTGGGTGATCTTGCAACTTGTATCATGCCGGAGTTTGATTTTCACCATAGGGTTTCATTGATCGCTTACTCGGCAACTTGTATCAAGCAGGATTTCTACTTTCCCCTTAGCGCTTCATTGATCGTGTACTCTTGAGTGTAGCTCGGGCTGAGAATGACGCAGCCATGGGAAAGTTTCCCATCATAGGCTAGCTGGGTGAGCTTGCAACTTTGTACCATGTCGGAGTTTGATTTTCCCCATAGGGTTTCATTGATCGTGTACTCTTGAGTGTAGCTCTGGCTGAGAAGGTCGCAGCCATGGGAAAGTTGACAGTTAAGCCTATCTAGTGACAACCCATCATAGGCTAGCTGGGTGATCTTGCAACTTGTATCATGCCGGAGTTTGATTTTCACCATAGGGTTTCATTGATCGCTTACTCGGCAACTTGTATCAAGCAGGATTTCTACTTTCCCCTTAGCGCTTCATTGATCGTGTACTCTTGAGTGTAGCTCGGGCTGAGAATGACGCAGCCATGGGGAAAGTTGACAGTTAAGCCTATCTAGTGACAGCCCATCATAGGCTAGCTGGGTGAGCTTGCAACTTGTACCATGTCGGAGTTTGATTTTCCCCATAGGGTTTCATTGATCGTGTACTCTTGAGTGTAGCTCTGGCTGAGAAGGTCGCAGCCATGGGAAAGTTAACAGTTAAGCCTATCTAGTGACAACCCATCATAGGCTAGCTGGGTGATCCTGCAACTTGTATCATGCCGGAGTTTGATTTTCACCATAGGGTTTCATTGATCGCTTACTCGGCAACTTGTATGAAGCAGGATTTCTACTTTCCCCTTAGCGCTTCATTGATCGTGTACTCTTGAGTGTAGCTCGGGCTGAGAATGACGCAGCCATGGGAAAGTTGACAGTTAAGCCTATCTAGTGACAGCCCATCATAGGCTAGCTGGGTGATCTTGCAACTTGTACCATGTCGGAGTTTGATTTTCCCCATAGGGTTTCATTGATCGTGTACTCTTGTGTGTAGCTCGGGCTGAGAAGGTCGCAGCCATGGGAAAGTTGACAGTTAAGCCTATCTAGTGACAACCCATCATAGGCTAGCTGGGTGATCTTGCAACTTGTATCATGCCGGAGTTTGATTTTCACCATAGGGTTTCATTGATCGCTTACTCGGCAACTTGTATCAAGCAGGATTTCTACTTTCCCCTTAGCGCTTCATTGATCGTGTACTCTTGAGTGTAGCTCGGGCTGAGAATGACGCAGCCATGGGAAAGTTGACAGTTAAGCCTATCTAGTGACAGCCCCATCATAGGCTAGCTGGGTGAGCTTGCAACTTGTACCATGTCGGAGTTTGATTTTCCCCCATAGGGTTTCATTGATCGTGTACTCTTGAGTGTAGCTCTGGCTGAGAAGGTCGCAGCCATGGGAAAGTTGACAGTTAAGCCTATCTAGTGACAACCCATCATAGGCTAGCTGGGTGATCTTGCAACTTGTATCATGCCGGAGTTTGATTTTCACCATAGGGTTTCATTGATCGCTTACTCGGCAACTTGTATCAAGCAGGATTTCTACTTTCCCCTTAGCGCTTCATTGATCGTGTACTCTTGAGTGTAGCTCGGGCTGAGAATGACGCAGCCATGGGAAAGTTGACAGTTAAGCCTATCTAGTGACAGCCCATCATAGGCTAGCTGGGTGAGCTTGCAACTTTGTACCATGTCGGAGTTTGATTTTCCCCATAGGGTTTCATTGATCGTGTACTCTTGAGTGTAGCTCTGGCTGAGAAGGTCGCAGCCATGGGAAAGTTGACAGTTAAGCCCTATCTAGTGACAACCCATCATAGGCTAGCTGGGTGATCTTGCAACTTGTATCATGCCGGAGTTTGATTTTCACCATAGGGTTTCATTGATCGCTTACTCGGCAACTTGTATGAAGCAGGATTTCTACTTTCCCCTTAGCGCTTCATTGATCGTGTACTCTTGAGTGTAGCTCGGGCTGAGAATGACGCAGCCATGGGAAAGTTGACAGTTAAGCCTATCTAGTGACAGCCCATCATAGGCTAGCTGGGTGATCTTGCAACTTGTATCATGCCGGAGTTTGATTTTCACCATAGGGTTTCATTGATCGCTTACTCGGCAACTTGTATGAAGCAGGATTTCTACTTTCCCCTTAGCGCTTCATTGATCGTGTACTCTTGAGTGTAGCTCGGGCTGAGAATGACGCAGCCATGGGAAAGTTGACAGTTAAGCCTATCTAGTGACAGCCCATCATAGGCTAGCTGGGTGATCTTGCAACTTGTACCATTTCGTAGTTTGATTTTCCCCATAGGGTTTCAATGATCGTGTACTCTTGAGTGTAGCTCTGGCTGAGAAGGTCGCAGCCATGGGAAAGTTGACAGTTAAGCCTATCTAGTGACAACCCATCATAGGCTAGCTGGGTGATCTTGCAACTTGTATCATGCCGGAGTTTGATTTTCACCATAGGGTTTCATTGATCGCTTACTCGGCAACTTGTATGAAGCAGGATTTCTACTTTCCCCTTAGCGCTTCATTGATCGTGTACTCTTGAGTGTAGCTCGGGCTGAGAATGACGCAGCCATGGGAAAGTTGACAGTTAAGCCTATCTAGTGACAGCCCATCATAGGCTAGCTGGGTGATCTTGCAACTTGTACCATGTCGGAGTTTGATTTTCCCCATAGGGTTTCAATGATCGTGTACTCTTGAGTGTAGCTCTGGCTGAGAAGGTCGCAGCCATGGGAAAGTTGACAGTTAAGCCTATCTAGTGACAACCCATCATAGGCTAGCTGGGTGATCTTGCAACTTGTATCATGCGTTCGGAGTTTGATTTTCACCATAGGGTTTTCATTGATCGCTTACTCGGCAACTTGTATCAAGCAGGATTTCTACTTTCCCCTTAGCGCTTCATTGATCGTGTACTCTTGAGTGTAGCTCGGGCTGAGAATGACGCAGCCATGGGAAAGTTGACAGTTAAGCCTATCTAGTGACAGCCCATCATAGGCTAGCTGGGTGAGCTTGCAACTTGTACCATGTCGGAGTTTGATTTTCCCCATAGGGTTTCATTGATCGTGTACTCTTGAGTGTAGCTCTGGCTGAGAAGGTCGCAGCCATGGGAAAGTTGACAGTTAAGCCTATCTAGTGACAACCCATCATAGGCTAGCTGGGTGATCTTGCAACTTGTATCATGCCGGAGTTTGATTTTCACCATAGGGTTTCATTGATCGCTTACTCGGCAACTTGTATGAAGCAGGATTTCTACTTTCCCCTTAGCGCTTCATTGATCGTGTACTCTTGAGTGTAGCTCGGGCTGAGAATGACGCAGCCATGGGAAAGTTGACAGTTAAGCCTATCTAGTGACAGCCCATCATAGGCTAGCTGGGTGATCTTGCAACTTGTACCATGTCGGAGTTTGATTTTCCCCATAGGGTTTCATTGATCTTGTACTCTTGTGTGTAGCTCGGGCTGAGAAGGTCGCAGCCATGGGAAAGTTGACAGTTAAGCCTATCTAGTGACAACCCATCATAGGCTAGCTGGGTGATCTTGCAACTTGTATCATGCCGGAGTTTGATTTTCACCATAGGGTTTCATTGATCGCTTACTCGGCAACTTGTATCAAGCAGGATTTCTACTTTCCCCTTAGCGCTTCATTGATCGTGTACTCTTGAGTGTAGCTCGGGCTGAGAATGACGCAGCCATGGGAAAGTTGACAGTTAAGCCCATCTAGTGACAGCCCATCATAGGCTAGCTGGGTGAGCTTGCAACTTGTACCATGTCGGAGTTTGATTTTCCCCATAGGGTTTCATTGATCGTGTACTCTTGAGTGTAGCTCTGGCTGAGAAGGTCGCAGCCATGGGAAAGTTAACAGTTAAGCCTATCTAGTGACAACCCATCATAGGCTAGCTGGGTGATCTTGCAACTTGTATCATGCCGGAGTTTGATTTTCACCATAGGGTTTCATTGATCGCTTACTCGGCAACTTGTATCAAGCAGGATTTCTACTTTCCCCTTAGCGCTTCATTGATCGTGTACTCTTGAGTGTAGCTCGGGCTGAGAATGACGCAGCCATGGGAAAGTTGACAGTTAAGCCTATCTAGTGACAGCCCATCATAAGGCTAGCTGGGTGATCTTGCAACTTGTACCATGTCGGAGTTTGATTTTCCCCATAGGGTTTCATTGATCGTGTACTCTTGTGTGTAGCTCGGGCTGAGAAGGTCGCAGCCATGGGAAAGTTGACAGTTAAGCCTATCTAGTGACAACCCATCATAGGCTAGCTGGGTGATCTTGCAACTTGTATCATGCCGGAGTTTGATTTTCACCATAGGGTTTCATTGATCGCTTACTCGGCAACTTGTATCAAGCAGGATTTCTACTTTCCCCTTAGCGCTTCATTGATCGTGTACTCTTGAGTGTAGCTCGGGCTGAGAATGACGCAGCCATGGGAAAGTTGACAGTTAAGCCTATCTAGTGACAGCCCATCATAGGCTAGCTGGGTGAGCTTGCAACTTGTACCATGTCGGAGTTTGATTTTCCCCATAGGGTTTCATTGATCGTGAACTCTTGAGTGTAGCTCTGGCTGAGAAGGTCGCAGCCATGGGAAAGTTGACAGTTAAGCCTATCTAGTGACAACCCATCATAGGCTAGCTGGGTGATCTTGCAACTTGTATCATGCCGGAGTTTGATTTTCACCATAGGGTTTCATTGATCGCTTACTCGGCAACTTGTATGAAGCAGGATTTCTACTTTCCCCTTAGCGCTTCATTGATCGTGTACTCTTGAGTGTAGATCGGGCTGAGAATGACGCAGCCATGGGAAAGTTGACAGTTAAGCCTATCTAGTGACAGCCCATCATAGGCTAGCTGGGTGATCTTGCAACTTGTACCATGTCGGAGTTTGATTTTCCCCATAGGGTTTCATTGATCGTGTACTCTTGTGTGTAGCTCGGGCTGAGAAGGTCGCAGCCATGGGAAAGTTGACAGTTAAGCCTATCTAGTGACAACCCATCATAGGCTAGCTGGGTGATCTTGCAACTTGTATCATGCCGGAGTTTGATTTTCACCATAGGGTTTCATTGATCGCTTACTCGGCAACTTGTATGAAGCAGGATTTCTACTTTCCCCTTAGCGCTTCATTGATCGTGTACTCTTGAGTGTAGCTCGGGCTGAGAATGACGCAGCCATGGGAAAGTTGACAGTTAAGCCTATCTAGTGACAGCCCATCATAGGCTAGCTGGGTGATCTTGCAACTTGTACCATGTCGGAGTTTGATTTTCCCCATAGGGTTTCATTGATCTTGTACTCTTGTGTGTAGCTCGGGCTGAGAAGGTCGCAGCCATGGGGAAAGTTGACAGTTAAGCCTATCTAGTGACAACCCATCATAGGCTAGCTGGGTGATCTTGCAACTTGTATCATGCCGGAGTTTGATTTTCACCATAGGGTTTCATTGATCGCTTACTCGGCAACTTGTATCAAGCAGGATTTCTACTTTCCCCTTAGCGCTTCATTGATCGTGTACTCTTGAGTGTAGCTCGGGCTGAGAATGACGCAGCCATGGGAAAGTTGACAGTTAAGCCCATCTAGTGACAGCCCATCTCATCATAGGCTAGCTGGGTGAGCTTGCAACTTGTACCATGTCGAGTTTGATTTTCCCCATAGGGTTTCATTGATCGTGTACTCTTGAGTGTAGCTCTGGCTGAGAAGGTCGCAGCCATGGGAAAGTTGACAGTTAAGCCTATCTAGTGACAACCCATCATAGGCTAGCTGGGTGATCTTGCAACTTGTATCATGCCGGAGTTTGATTTTCACCATAGGGTTTCATTGATCGCTTACTCGGCAACTTGTATTCAAGCAGGATTTCTACTTTCCCTTAGCGCTTCATTGATCGTGTACTCTTGAGGTGTAGCTCTGGCTGAGAATGACGCAGCCATGGGAAAGTTGACAGTTAAGCCTATCTAGTGACAGCCCATCATAGGCTAGCTGGGTGAGCTTGCAACTTGTACCATGTCGGAGTTTGATTTTCCCCATAGGGTTTCATTGATCGTGTACTCTTGAGTGTAGCTCTGGCTGAGAAGGTCGCAGCCATGGAAAGTTAACAGTTAAGCCTATCTAGTGACAACCCATCATAGGCTAGCTGGGTGATCCTGCAACTTGTATCATGCCGGAGTTTGATTTTCACCATAGGGTTTCATTGATCGCTTACTCGGCAACTTGTATGAAGCAGGATTTCTACTTTCCCCTTAGCGCTTCATTGATCGTGTACTCTTGAGTGTAGCTCGGGCTGAGAATGACGCAGCCATGGGAAAGTTGACAGTTAAGCCTATCTAGTGACAGCCCATCATAGGCTAGCTGGGTGATCTTGCAACTTGTACCATGTCGGAGTTTGATTTTCCCCATAGGGTTTCATTGATCGTGTACTCTTGTGTGTAGCTCGGGCTGAGAAGGTCGCAGCCATGGGAAAGTTGACAGTTAAGCCTATCTAGTGACAACCCATCATAGGCTAGCTGGGTGATCTTGCAACTTGTATCATGCCGGAGTTTGATTTTCACCATAGGGTTTCATTGATCGCTTACTCGGCAACTTGTATCAAGCAGGATTTCTACTTTCCCTTAGCGCTTCATTGATCGTGTACTCTTGAGTGTAGCTCGGGCTGAGAATGACGCAGCCATGGGAAAGTTGACAGTTAAGCCTATCTAGTGACAGCCCATCATAGGCTAGCTGGGTGAGCTTGCAACTTGTACATGTCGGAGTTTGATTTTCCCCATAGGGTTTCATTGATCGTGTACTCTTGAGTGTAGCTCTGGCTGAGAAGGTCGCAGCCATGGGAAAGTTGACAGTTAAGCCTATCTAGTGACAACCCATCATAGGCTAGCTGGGTGATCTTGCAACTTGTATCATGCCGGAGTTTGATTTTCACCATAGGGTTTCATTGATCGCTTACTCGGCAACTTGTATCAAGCAGGATTTCTACTTTCCCCTTAGCGCTTCATTGATCGTGTACTCTTGAGTGTAGCTCGGGCTGAGAATGACGCAGCCATGGAAAGTTGACAGTTAAGCCTATCTAGTGACAGCCCATCATAGGCTAGCTGGGTGAGCTTGCAACTTGTACCATGTCGGAGTTTGATTTTCCCCATAGGGTTTCATTGATCGTGTACTCTTGAGTGTAGCTCTGGCTGAGAAGGTCGCAGCCATGGGAACGTTGACAGTTAAGCCTATCTAGTGACAACCCATCATAGGCTAGCTGGGTGATCTTGCAACTTGTATCATGCCGGAGTTTGATTTTCACCATAGGGTTTCATTGATCGCTTACTCGGCAACTTGTATGAAGCAGGATTTCTACTTTCCCTTAGCGCTTCATTGATCGTGTACTCTTGAGTGTAGCTCGGGCTGAGAATGACGCAGCCATGGGAAAGTTGACAGTTAAGCCTATCTAGTGACAGCCCATCATAGGCTAGCTGGGTGATCTTGCAACTTGTATCATGCCGGAGTTTGATTTTCACCATAGGGTTTCATTGATCGCTTACTCGGCAACTTGTATGAAGCAGGATTTCTACTTTCCCCTTAGCGCTTCATTGATCGTGTACTCTTGAGTGTAGCTCGGGCTGAGAATGACGCAGCCATGGGAAAGTTGACAGTTAAGCCTATCTAGTGACAGCCCATCATAGGCTAGCTGGGTGATCTTGCAACTTGTACCATTTCGTAGTTTGATTTTCCCCATAGGGTTTCAATGATCGTGTACTCTTGAGTGTAGCTCTGGCTGAGAAGGTCGCAGCCATGGGAAAGTTGACAGTTAAGCCTATCTAGTGACAACCCATCATAGGCTAGCTGGGTGATCTTGCAACTTGTATCATGCCGGAGTTTGATTTTCACCATAGGGTTTCATTGATCGCTTACTCGGCAACTTGTATGAAGCAGGATTTCTACTTTCCCCTTAGCGCTTCATTGATCGTGTACTCTTGAGTGTAGCTCGGGCTGAGAATGACGCAGCCATGGGAAAGTTGACAGTTAAGCCTATCTAGTGACAGCCCATCATAGGCTAGCTGGGTGATCTTGCAACTTGTACCATGTCGG
Source organism: Leptodactylus fuscus (assembly GCF_031893055.1). Lineage (NCBI taxonomy): Eukaryota > Metazoa > Chordata > Amphibia > Anura > Leptodactylidae > Leptodactylus > Leptodactylus fuscus. Next base: position 33,571 of record NW_027440767.1, on the reverse strand, counting down.
AGTTTGATTTTCCCCATAGGGTTTCAATGATCGTGTACTCTTGAGTGTAGCTCTGGCTGAGAAGGTCGCAGCCATGGGAAAGTTGACAGTTAAGCCTATCTAGTGACAACCCATCATAGGCTAGCTGGGTGATCTTGCAACTTGTATCATGCCGGAGTTTGATTTTCACCATAGGGTTTCATTGATCGCTTACTCGGCAACTTGTATCAAGCAGGATTTCTACTTTCCCCTTAGCGCTTCATTGATCGTGTACTCTTGAGTGTAGATCGGGCTGAGAATGACGCAGCCATGGGAAAGTTGACAGTTAAGCCTATCTAGTGACAGCCCATCATAGGCTAGCTGGGTGATCTTGCAACTTGTACCATGTCGGAGTTTGATTTTCCCCATAGGGTTTCATTGATCGTGTACTCTTGAGTGTAGCTCTGGCTGAGAAGGTCGCAGCCATGGGAAAGTTGACAGTTAAGCCTATCTAGTGACAACCCATCATAGGCTGGCTGGGTGATCTTGCAACTTGTATCATGCCGGAGTTTGATTTTCACCATAGGGTTTCATTGATCGCTTACTCGGCAACTTGTATCAAGCAGGATTTCTACTTTCCCCTTAGCGCTTCATTGATCGTGTACTCTTGAGTGTAGCTCGGGCTGAGAATGACGCAGCCATGGGAAAGTTGACAGTTAAGCCTATCTAGTGACAGCCCATCATAGGCTAGCTGGGTGAGCTTGCAACTTGTACCATGTCGGAGTTTGATTTTCCCCATAGGGTTTCATTGATCGTGTACTCTTGAGTGTAGCTCTGGCTGAGAAGGTCGCAGCCATGGGAAAGTTAACAGTTAAGCCTATCTAGTGACAACCCATCATAGGCTAGCTGGGTGATCTTGCAACTTGTATCATGCCGGAGTTTGATTTTCACCATAGGGTTTCATTGATCGCTTACTCGGCAACTTGTATGAAGCAGGATTTCTACTTTCCCCTTAGCGCTTCATTGATCGTGTACTCTTGAGTGTAGCTCGGGCTGAGAATGACGCAGCCATGGGAAAGTTGACAGTTAAGCCTATCTAGTGACAGCCCATCATAGGCTAGCTGGGTGATCTTGCAACTTGTACCATGTCGGAGTTTGATTTTCCCCATAGGGTTTCATTGATCGTGTACTCTTGAGTGTAGCTCGGGCTGAGAAGGTCGCAGCCATGGGAAAGTTGACAGTTAAGCCTATCTAGTGACAACCCATCATAGGCTAGCTGGGTGATCTTGCAACTTGTATCATGCCGGAGTTTGATTTTCACCATAGGGTTTCATTGATCGCTTACTCGGCAACTTGTATGAAGCAGGATTTCTACTTTCCCCTTAGCGCTTCATTGATCGTGTACTCTTGAGTGTAGCTCGGGCTGAGAATGACGCAGCCATGGGAAAGTTGACAGTTAAGCCTATCTAGTGACAGCCCATCATAGGCTAGCTGGGTGATCTTGCAACTTGTACCATGTCGGAGTTTGATTTTCCCCATAGTGTTTCATTGATCGTGTACTCTTGTGTGTAGCTCGGGCTGAGAAGGTCGCAGCCATGGGAAAGTTGACAGTTAAGCCTATCTAGTGACAACCCATCATAGGCTAGCTGGGTGATCTTGCAACTTGTATCATGCCGGAGTTTGATTTTCACCATAGGGTTTCATTGATCGCTTACTCGGCAACTTGTATCAAGCAGGATTTCTACTTTCCCCTTAGCGCTTCATTGATCGTGTACTCTTGAGTGTAGCTCGGGCTGAGAATGACGCAGCCATGGGAAAGTTGACAGTTAAGCCTATCTAGTGACAGCCCATCATAGGCTAGCTGGGTGATCTTGCAACTTGTACCATGTCGGAGTTTGATTTTCCCCATAGGGTTTCATTGATCGTGTACTCTTGTGTGTAGCTCGGGCTGAGAAGGTCGCAGCAATGGGAAAGTTGACAGTTAAGCCTATCTAGTGACAACCCATCATAGGCTAGCTGGGTGATCTTGCAACTTGTATCATGCCGGAGTTTGATTTTCACCATAGGGTTTCATTGATCGCTTACTCGGCAACTTGTATCAAGCAGGATTTCTACTTTCCCCTTAGCGCTTCATTGATCGTGTACTCTTGAGTGTAGCTCGGGCTGAGAATGACGCAGCCATGGGAAAGTTGACAGTTAAGCCTATCTAGTGACAGCCCATCATAGGCTTGCTGGGTGAGCTTGCAACTTGTACCATGTCGGAGTTTGATTTTCCCCATAGGGTTTCATTGATCGTGTACTCTTGAGTGTAGCTCTGGCTGAGAAGGTCGCAGCCATGGGAAAGTTAACAGTTAAGCCTATCTAGTGACAACCCATCATAGGCTAGCTGGGTGATCTTGCAACTTGTATCATGCCGGAGTTTGATTTTCACCATAGGGTTTCATTGATCGCTTACTCGGCAACTTGTATCAAGCAGGATTTCTACTTTCCCCTTAGCGCTTCATTGATCGTGTACTCTTGAGTGTAGCTCGGGCTGAGAATGACGCAGCCATGGGAAAGTTGACAGTTAAGCCTATCTAGTGACAGCCCATCATAGGCTAGCTGGGTGATCTTGCAACTTGTACCATGTCGGAGTTTGATTTTCCCCATAGGGTTTCATTGATCGTGTACTCTTGTGTGTAGCTCGGGCTGAGAAGGTCGCAGCCATGGGAAAGTTGACAGTTAAGCCTATCTAGTGACAACCCATCATAGGCTAGCTGGGTGATCTTGCAACTTGTATCATGCCGGAGTTTGATTTTCACCATAGGGTTTCATTGATCGCTTACTCGGCAACTTGTATCAAGCAGGATTTCTACTTTCCCCTTAGCGCTTCATTGATCGTGTACTCTTGAGTGTAGCTCGGGCTGAGAATGACGCAGCCATGGGAAAGTTGACAGTTAAGCCTATCTAGTGACAGCCCATCATAGGCTAGCTGGGTGAGCTTGCAACTTGTACCATGTCGGAGTTTGATTTTCCCCATAGGGTTTCATTGATCGTGAACTCTTGAGTGTAGCTCTGGCTGAGAAGGTCGCAGCCATGGGAAAGTTGACAGTTAAGCCTATCTAGTGACAACCCATCATAGGCTAGCTGGGTGATCTTGCAACTTGTATCATGCCGGAGTTTGATTTTCACCATAGGGTTTCATTGATCGCTTACTCGGCAACTTGTATGAAGCAGGATTTCTACTTTCCCCTTAGCGCTTCATTGATCGTGTACTCTTGAGTGTAGCTCGGGCTGAGAATGACGCAGCCATGGGAAAGTTGACAGTTAAGCCTATCTAGTGACAGCCCATCATAGGCTAGCTGGGTGATCTTGCAACTTGTACCATGTCGGAGTTTGATTTTCCCCATAGGGTTTCATTGATCGTGTACTCTTGTGTGTAGCTCGGGCTGAGAAGGTCGCAGCCATGGGAAAGTTGACAGTTAAGCCTATCTAGTGACAACCCATCATAGGCTAGCTGGGTGATCTTGCAACTTGTATCATGCCGGAGTTTGATTTTCACCATAGGGTTTCATTGATCGCTTACTCGGCAACTTGTATCAAGCAGGATTTCTACTTTCCCCTTAGCGCTTCATTGATCGTGTACTCTTGAGTGTAGCTCGGGCTGAGAATGACGCAGCCATGGGAAAGTTGACAGTTAAGCCTATCTAGTGACAGCCCATCATAGGCTAGCTGGGTGAGCTTGCAACTTGTACCATGTCGGAGTTTGATTTTCCCCATAGGGTTTCATTGATCGTGTACTCTTGAGTGTAGCTCTGGCTGAGAAGGTCGCAGCCATGGGAAAGTTAACAGTTAAGCCTATCTAGTGACAACCCATCATAGGCTAGCTGGGTGATCTTGCAACTTGTATCATGCCGGAGTTTGATTTTCACCATAGGGTTTCATTGATCGCTTACTCGGCAACTTGTATCAAGCAGGATTTCTACTTTCCCCTTAGCGCTTCATTGATCGTGTACTCTTGAGTGTAGCTCGGGCTGAGAATGACGCAGCCATGGGAAAGTTGACAGTTAAGCCTATCTAGTGACAGCCCATCATAGGCTAGCTGGGTGATCTTGCAACTTGTACCATGTCGGAGTTTGATTTTCCCCATAGGGTTTCATTGATCGTGTACTCTTGTGTGTAGCTCGGGCTGAGAAGGTCGCAGCCATGGGAAAGTTGACAGTTAAGCCTATCTAGTGACAACCCATCATAGGCTAGCTGGGTGATCTTGCAACTTGTATCATGCCGGAGTTTGATTTTCACCATAGGGTTTCATTGATCGCTTACTCGGCAACTTGTATCAAGCAGGATTTCTACTTTCCCCTTAGCGCTTCATTGATCGTGTACTCTTGAGTGTAGCTCGGGCTGAGAATGACGCAGCCATGGGAAAGTTGACAGTTAAGCCTATCTAGTGACAGCCCATCATAGGCTAGCTGGGTGAGCTTGCAACTTGTACCATGTCGGAGTTTGATTTTCCCCATAGGGTTTCATTGATCGTGAACTCTTGAGTGTAGCTCTGGCTGAGAAGGTCGCAGCCATGGGAAAGTTGACAGTTAAGCCTATCTAGTGACAACCCATCATAGGCTAGCTGGGTGATCTTGCAACTTGTATCATGCCGGAGTTTGATTTTCACCATAGGGTTTCATTGATCGCTTACTCGGCAACTTGTATGAAGCAGGATTTCTACTTTCCCCTTAGCGCTTCATTGATCGTGTACTCTTGAGTGTAGATCGGGCTGAGAATGACGCAGCCATGGGAAAGTTGACAGTTAAGCCTATCTAGTGACAGCCCATCATAGGCTAGCTGGGTGATCTTGCAACTTGTACCATGTCGGAGTTTGATTTTCCCCATAGGGTTTCATTGATCGTGTACTCTTGTGTGTAGCTCGGGCTGAGAAGGTCGCAGCCATGGGAAAGTTGACAGTTAAGCCTATCTAGTGACAACCCATCATAGGCTAGCTGGGTGATCTTGCAACTTGTATCATGCCGGAGTTTGATTTTCACCATAGGGTTTCATTGATCGCTTACTCGGCAACTTGTATGAAGCAGGATTTCTACTTTCCCCTTAGCGCTTCATTGATCGTGTACTCTTGAGTGTAGCTCGGGCTGAGAATGACGCAGCCATGGGAAAGTTGACAGTTAAGCCTATCTAGTGACAGCCCATCATAGGCTAGCTGGGTGATCTTGCAACTTGTACCATGTCGGAGTTTGATTTTCCCCATAGGGTTTCATTGATCTTGTACTCTTGTGTGTAGCTCGGGCTGAGAAGGTCGCAGCCATGGGAAAGTTGACAGTTAAGCCTATCTAGTGACAACCCATCATAGGCTAGCTGGGTGATCTTGCAACTTGTATCATGCCGGAGTTTGATTTTCACCATAGGGTTTCATTGATCGCTTACTCGGCAACTTGTATCAAGCAGGATTTCTACTTTCCCCTTAGCGCTTCATTGATCGTGTACTCTTGAGTGTAGCTCGGGCTGAGAATGACGCAGCCATGGGAAAGTTGACAGTTAAGCCTATCTAGTGACAACCCATCATAGGCTAGCTGGGTGATCTTGCAACTTGTATCATGCCGGAGTTTGATTTTCACCATAGGGTTTCATTGATCGCTTACTCGGCAACTTGTATCAAGCAGGATTTCTACTTTCCCCTTAGCGCTTCATTGATCGTGTACTCTTGAGTGTAGCTCGGGCTGAGAATGACGCAGCCATGGGAAAGTTGACAGTTAAGCCCATCTAGTGACAGCCCATCATAGGCTAGCTGGGTGAGCTTGCAACTTGTACCATGTCGGAGTTTGATTTTCCCCATAGGGTTTCATTGATCGTGTACTCTTGAGTGTAGCTCTGGCTGAGAAGGTCGCAGCCATGGGAAAGTTAACAGTTAAGCCTATCTAGTGACAACCCATCATAGGCTAGCTGGGTGATCTTGCAACTTGTATCATGCCGGAGTTTGATTTTCACCATAGGGTTTCATTGATCGCTTACTCGGCAACTTGTATCAAGCAGGATTTCTACTTTCCCCTTAGCGCTTCATTGATCGTGTACTCTTGAGTGTAGCTCGGGCTGAGAATGACGCAGCCATGGGAAAGTTGACAGTTAAGCCTATCTAGTGACAGCCCATCATAGGCTAGCTGGGTGATCTTGCAACTTGTACCATGTCGGAGTTTGATTTTCCCCATAGGGTTTCATTGATCGTGTACTCTTGTGTGTAGCTCGGGCTGAGAAGGTCGCAGCCATGGGAAAGTTGACAGTTAAGCCTATCTAGTGACAACCCATCATAGGCTAGCTGGGTGATCTTGCAACTTGTATCATGCCGGAGTTTGATTTTCACCATAGGGTTTCATTGATCGCTTACTCGGCAACTTGTATCAAGCAGGATTTCTACTTTCCCCTTAGCGCTTCATTGATCGTGTACTCTTGAGTGTAGCTCGGGCTGAGAATGACGCAGCCATGGGAAAGTTGACAGTTAAGCCTATCTAGTGACAGCCCATCATAGGCTAGCTGGGTGAGCTTGCAACTTGTACCATGTCGGAGTTTGATTTTCCCCATAGGGTTTCATTGATCGTGAACTCTTGAGTGTAGCTCTGGCTGAGAAGGTCGCAGCCATGGGAAAGTTGACAGTTAAGCCTATCTAGTGACAACCCATCATAGGCTAGCTGGGTGATCTTGCAACTTGTATCATGCCGGAGTTTGATTTTCACCATAGGGTTTCATTGATCGCTTACTCGGCAACTTGTATGAAGCAGGATTTCTACTTTCCCCTTAGCGCTTCATTGATCGTGTACTCTTGAGTGTAGATCGGGCTGACAATGACGCAGCCATGGGAAAGTTGACAGTTAAGCCTATCTAGTGACAGCCCATCATAGGCTAGCTGGGTGATCTTGCAACTTGTACCATGTCGGAGTTTGATTTTCCCCATAGGGTTTCATTGATCGTGTACTCTTGTGTGTAGCTCGGGCTGAGAAGGTCGCAGCCATGGGAAAGTTGACAGTTAAGCCTATCTAGTGACAACCCATCATAGGCTAGCTGGGTGATCTTGCAACTTGTATCATGCCGGAGTTTGATTTTCACCATAGGGTTTCATTGATCGCTTACTCGGCAACTTGTATGAAGCAGGATTTCTACTTTCCCCTTAGCGCTTCATTGATCGTGTACTCTTGAGTGTAGCTCGGGCTGAGAATGACGCAGCCATGGGAAAGTTGACAGTTAAGCCTATCTAGTGACAGCCCATCATAGGCTAGCTGGGTGATCTTGCAACTTGTACCATGTCGGAGTTTGATTTTCCCCATAGGGTTTCATTGATCTTGTACTCTTGTGTGTAGCTCGGGCTGAGAAGGTCGCAGCCATGGGAAAGTTGACAGTTAAGCCTATCTAGTGACAACCCATCATAGGCTAGCTGGGTGATCTTGCAACTTGTATCATGCCGGAGTTTGATTTTCACCATAGGGTTTCATTGATCGCTTACTCGGCAACTTGTATCAAGCAGGATTTCTACTTTCCCCTTAGCGCTTCATTGATCGTGTACTCTTGAGTGTAGCTCGGGCTGAGAATGACGCAGCCATGGGAAAGTTGACAGTTAAGCCCATCTAGTGACAGCCCATCATAGGCTAGCTGGGTGAGCTTGCAACTTGTACCATGTCGGAGTTTGATTTTCCCCATAGGGTTTCATTGATCGTGTACTCTTGAGTGTAGCTCTGGCTGAGAAGGTCGCAGCCATGGGAAAGTTGACAGTTAAGCCTATCTAGTGACAACCCATCATAGGCTAGCTGGGTGATCTTGCAACTTGTATCATGCCGGAGTTTGATTTTCACCATAGGGTTTCATTGATCGCTTACTCGGCAACTTGTATCAAGCAGGATTTCTACTTTCCCCTTAGCGCTTCATTGATCGTGTACTCTTGAGTGTAGCTCGGGCTGAGAATGACGCAGCCATGGGAAAGTTGACAGTTAAGCCTATCTAGTGACAGCCCATCATAGGCTAGCTGGGTGAGCTTGCAACTTGTACCATGTCGGAGTTTGATTTTCCCCATAGGGTTTCATTGATCGTGTACTCTTGAGTGTAGCTCTGGCTGAGAAGGTCGCAGCCATGGGAAAGTTAACAGTTAAGCCTATCTAGTGACAACCCATCATAGGCTAGCTGGGTGATCTTGCAACTTGTATCATGCCGGAGTTTGATTTTCACCATAGGGTTTCATTGATCGCTTACTCGGCAACTTGTATGAAGCAGGATTTCTACTTTCCCCTTAGCGCTTCATTGATCGTGTACTCTTGAGTGTAGCTCGGGCTGAGAATGACGCAGCCATGGGAAAGTTGACAGTTAAGCCTATCTAGTGACAGCCCATCATAGGCTAGCTGGGTGATCTTGCAACTTGTACCATGTCGGAGTTTGATTTTCCCCATAGGGTTTCATTGATCGTGTACTCTTGTGTGTAGCTCGGGCTGAGAAGGTCGCAGCCATGGGAAAGTTGACAGTTAAGCCTATCTAGTGACAACCCATCATAGGCTAGCTGGGTGATCTTGCAACTTGTATCATGCCGGAGTTTGATTTTCACCATAGGGTTTCATTGATCGCTTACTCGGCAACTTGTATCAAGCAGGATTTCTACTTTCCCCTTAGCGCTTCATTGATCGTGTACTCTTGAGTGTAGCTCGGGCTGAGAATGACGCAGCCATGGGAAAGTTGACAGTTAAGCCTATCTAGTGACAGCCCATCATAGGCTAGCTGGGTGAGCTTGCAACTTGTACCATGTCGGAGTTTGATTTTCCCCATAGGGTTTCATTGATCGTGTACTCTTGAGTGTAGCTCTGGCTGAGAAGGTCGCAGCCATGGGAAAGTTGACAGTTAAGCCTATCTAGTGACAACCCATCATAGGCTAGCTGGGTGATCTTGCAACTTGTATCATGCCGGAGTTTGATTTTCACCATAGGGTTTCATTGATCGCTTACTCGGCAACTTGTATCAAGCAGGATTTCTACTTTCCCCTTAGCGCTTCATTGATCGTGTACTCTTGAGTGTAGCTCGGGCTGAGAATGACGCAGCCATGGGAAAGTTGACAGTTAAGCCTATCTAGTGACAGCCCATCATAGGCTAGCTGGGTGAGCTTGCAACTTGTACCATGTCGGAGTTTGATTTTCCCCATAGGGTTTCATTGATCGTGTACTCTTGAGTGTAGCTCTGGCTGAGAAGGTCGCAGCCATGGGAAAGTTGACAGTTAAGCCTATCTAGTGACAACCCATCATAGGCTAGCTGGGTGATCTTGCAACTTGTATCATGCCGGAGTTTGATTTTCACCATAGGGTTTCATTGATCGCTTACTCGGCAACTTGTATGAAGCAGGATTTCTACTTTCCCCTTAGCGCTTCATTGATCGTGTACTCTTGAGTGTAGCTCGGGCTGAGAATGACGCAGCCATGGGAAAGTTGACAGTTAAGCCTATCTAGTGACAGCCCATCATAGGCTAGCTGGGTGATCTTGCAACTTGTATCATGCCGGAGTTTGATTTTCACCATAGGGTTTCATTGATCGCTTACTCGGCAACTTGTATGAAGCAGGATTTCTACTTTCCCCTTAGCGCTTCATTGATCGTGTACTCTTGAGTGTAGCTCGGGCTGAGAATGACGCAGCCATGGGAAAGTTGACAGTTAAGCCTATCTAGTGACAGCCCATCATAGGCTAGCTGGGTGATCTTGCAACTTGTACCATTTCGTAGTTTGATTTTCCCCATAGGGTTTCAATGATCGTGTACTCTTGAGTGTAGCTCTGGCTGAGAAGGTCGCAGCCATGGGAAAGTTGACAGTTAAGCCTATCTAGTGACAACCCATCATAGGCTAGCTGGGTGATCTTGCAACTTGTATCATGCCGGAGTTTGATTTTCACCATAGGGTTTCATTGATCGCTTACTCGGCAACTTGTATGAAGCAGGATTTCTACTTTCCCCTTAGCGCTTCATTGATCGTGTACTCTTGAGTGTAGCTCGGGCTGAGAATGACGCAGCCATGGGAAAGTTGACAGTTAAGCCTATCTAGTGACAGCCCATCATAGGCTAGCTGGGTGATCTTGCAACTTGTACCATGTCGGAGTTTGATTTTCCCCATAGGGTTTCAATGATCGTGTACTCTTGAGTGTAGCTCTGGCTGAGAAGGTCGCAGCCATGGGAAAGTTGACAGTTAAGCCTATCTAGTGACAACCCATCATAGGCTAGCTGGGTGATCTTGCAACTTGTATCATGCCGGAGTTTGATTTTCACCATAGGGTTTCATTGATCGCTTACTCGGCAACTTGTATCAAGCAGGATTTCTACTTTCCCCTTAGCGCTTCATTGATCGTGTACTCTTGAGTGTAGATCGGGCTGAGAATGACGCAGCCATGGGAAAGTTGACAGTTAAGCCTATCTAGTGACAGCCCATCATAGGCTAGCTGGGTGATCTTGCAACTTGTACCATGTCGGAGTTTGATTTTCCCCATAGGGTTTCATTGATCGTGTACTCTTGAGTGTAGCTCTGGCTGAGAAGGTCGCAGCCATGGGAAAGTTGACAGTTAAGCCTATCTAGTGACAACCCATCATAGGCTGGCTGGGTGATCTTGCAACTTGTATCATGCCGGAGTTTGATTTTCACCATAGGGTTTCATTGATCGCTTACTCGGCAACTTGTATCAAGCAGGATTTCTACTTTCCCCTTAGCGCTTCATTGATCGTGTACTCTTGAGTGTAGCTCGGGCTGAGAATGACGCAGCCATGGGAAAGTTGACAGTTAAGCCTATCTAGTGACAGCCCATCATAGGCTAGCTGGGTGAGCTTGCAACTTGTACCATGTCGGAGTTTGATTTTCCCCATAGGGTTTCATTGATCGTGTACTCTTGAGTGTAGCTCTGGCTGAGAAGGTCGCAGCCATGGGAAAGTTAACAGTTAAGCCTATCTAGTGACAACCCATCATAGGCTAGCTGGGTGATCTTGCAACTTGTATCATGCCGGAGTTTGATTTTCACCATAGGGTTTCATTGATCGCTTACTCGGCAACTTGTATGAAGCAGGATTTCTACTTTCCCCTTAGCGCTTCATTGATCGTGTACTCTTGAGTGTAGCTCGGGCTGAGAATGACGCAGCCATGGGAAAGTTGACAGTTAAGCCTATCTAGTGACAGCCCATCATAGGCTAGCTGGGTGATCTTGCAACTTGTACCATGTCGGAGTTTGATTTTCCCCATAGGGTTTCATTGATCGTGTACTCTTGAGTGTAGCTCGGGCTGAGAAGGTCGCAGCCATGGGAAAGTTGACAGTTAAGCCTATCTAGTGACAACCCATCATAGGCTAGCTGGGTGATCTTGCAACTTGTATCATGCCGGAGTTTGATTTTCACCATAGGGTTTCATTGATCGCTTACTCGGCAACTTGTATGAAGCAGGATTTCTACTTTCCCCTTAGCGCTTCATTGATCGTGTACTCTTGAGTGTAGCTCGGGCTGAGAATGACGCAGCCATGGGAAAGTTGACAGTTAAGCCTATCTAGTGACAGCCCATCATAGGCTAGCTGGGTGATCTTGCAACTTGTACCATGTCGGAGTTTGATTTTCCCCATAGTGTTTCATTGATCGTGTACTCTTGTGTGTAGCTCGGGCTGAGAAGGTCGCAGCCATGGGAAAGTTGACAGTTAAGCCTATCTAGTGACAACCCATCATAGGCTAGCTGGGTGATCTTGCAACTTGTATCATGCCGGAGTTTGATTTTCACCATAGGGTTTCATTGATCGCTTACTCGGCAACTTGTATCAAGCAGGATTTCTACTTTCCCCTTAGCGCTTCATTGATCGTGTACTCTTGAGTGTAGCTCGGGCTGAGAATGACGCAGCCATGGGAAAGTTGACAGTTAAGCCTATCTAGTGACAGCCCATCATAGGCTAGCTGGGTGATCTTGCAACTTGTACCATGTCGGAGTTTGATTTTCCCCATAGGGTTTCATTGATCGTGTACTCTTGTGTGTAGCTCGGGCTGAGAAGGTCGCAGCAATGGGAAAGTTGACAGTTAAGCCTATCTAGTGACAACCCATCATAGGCTAGCTGGGTGATCTTGCAACTTGTATCATGCCGGAGTTTGATTTTCACCATAGGGTTTCATTGATCGCTTACTCGGCAACTTGTATCAAGCAGGATTTCTACTTTCCCCTTAGCGCTTCATTGATCGTGTACTCTTGAGTGTAGCTCGGGCTGAGAATGACGCAGCCATGGGAAAGTTGACAGTTAAGCCTATCTAGTGACAGCCCATCATAGGCTTGCTGGGTGAGCTTGCAACTTGTACCATGTCGGAGTTTGATTTTCCCCATAGGGTTTCATTGATCGTGTACTCTTGAGTGTAGCTCTGGCTGAGAAGGTCGCAGCCATGGGAAAGTTAACAGTTAAGCCTATCTAGTGACAACCCATCATAGGCTAGCTGGGTGATCTTGCAACTTGTATCATGCCGGAGTTTGATTTTCACCATAGGGTTTCATTGATCGCTTACTCGGCAACTTGTATCAAGCAGGATTTCTACTTTCCCCTTAGCGCTTCATTGATCGTGTACTCTTGAGTGTAGCTCGGGCTGAGAATGACGCAGCCATGGGAAAGTTGACAGTTAAGCCTATCTAGTGACAGCCCATCATAGGCTAGCTGGGTGATCTTGCAACTTGTACCATGTCGGAGTTTGATTTTCCCCATAGGGGTTTCATTGATCGTGTACTCTTGTGTGTAGCTCGGGCTGAGAAGGTCGCAGCCATGGGAAAGTTGACAGTTAAGCCTATCTAGTGACAACCCATCATAGGCTAGCTGGGTGATCTTGCAACTTGTATCATGCCGGAGTTTGATTTTCACCATAGGGTTTCATTGATCGCTTACTCGGCAACTTGTATCAAGCAGGATTTCTACTTTCCCCTTAGCGCTTCATTGATCGTGTACTCTTGAGTGTAGCTCGGGCTGAGAATGACGCAGCCATGGGAAAGTTGACAGTTAAGCCTATCTAGTGACAGCCCATCATAGGCTAGCTGGGTGAGCTTGCAACTTGTACCATGTCGGAGTTTGATTTTCCCCATAGGGTTTCATTGATCGTGAACTCTTGAGTGTAGCTCTGGCTGAGAAGGTCGCAGCCATGGGAAAGTTGACAGTTAAGCCTATCTAGTGACAACCCATCATAGGCTAGCTGGGTGATCTTGCAACTTGTATCATGCCGGAGTTTGATTTTCACCATAGGGTTTCATTGATCGCTTACTCGGCAACTTGTATGAAGCAGGATTTCTACTTTCCCCTTAGCGCTTCATTGATCGTGTACTCTTGAGTGTAGCTCGGGCTGAGAATGACGCAGCCATGGGAAAGTTGACAGTTAAGCCTATCTAGTGACAGCCCATCATAGGCTAGCTGGGTGATCTTGCAACTTGTACCATGTCGGAGTTTGATTTTCCCCATAGGGTTTCATTGATCGTGTACTCTTGTGTGTAGCTCGGGCTGAGAAGGTCGCAGCCATGGGAAAGTTGACAGTTAAGCCTATCTAGTGACAACCCATCATAGGCTAGCTGGGTGATCTTGCAACTTGTATCATGCCGGAGTTTGATTTTCACCATAGGGTTTCATTGATCGCTTACTCGGCAACTTGTATCAAGCAGGATTTCTACTTTCCCCTTAGCGCTTCATTGATCGTGTACTCTTGAGTGTAGCTCGGGCTGAGAATGACGCAGCCATGGGAAAGTTGACAGTTAAGCCTATCTAGTGACAGCCCATCATAGGCTAGCTGGGTGAGCTTGCAACTTGTACCATGTCGGAGTTTGATTTTCCCCATAGGGTTTCATTGATCGTGTACTCTTGAGTGTAGCTCTGGCTGAGAAGGTCGCAGCCATGGGAAAGTTAACAGTTAAGCCTATCTAGTGACAACCCATCATAGGCTAGCTGGGTGATCTTGCAACTTGTATCATGCCGGAGTTTGATTTTCACCATAGGGTTTCATTGATCGCTTACTCGGCAACTTGTATCAAGCAGGATTTCTACTTTCCCCTTAGCGCTTCATTGATCGTGTACTCTTGAGTGTAGCTCGGGCTGAGAATGACGCAGCCATGGGAAAGTTGACAGTTAAGCCTATCTAGTGACAGCCCATCATAGGCTAGCTGGGTGATCTTGCAACTTGTACCATGTCGGAGTTTGATTTTCCCCATAGGGGTTTCATTGATCGTGTACTCTTGTGTGTAGCTCGGGCTGAGAAGGTCGCAGCCATGGGAAAGTTGACAGTTAAGCCTATCTAGTGACAACCCATCATAGGCTAGCTGGGTGATCTTGCAACTTGTATCATGCCGGAGTTTGATTTTCACCATAGGGTTTCATTGATCGCTTACTCGGCAACTTGTATCAAGCAGGATTTCTACTTTCCCCTTAGCGCTTCATTGATCGTGTACTCTTGAGTGTAGCTCGGGCTGAGAATGACGCAGCCATGGGAAAGTTGACAGTTAAGCCTATCTAGTGACAGCCCATCATAGGCTAGCTGGGTGAGCTTGCAACTTGTACCATGTCGGAGTTTGATTTTCCCCATAGGGTTTCATTGATCGTGAACTCTTGAGTGTAGCTCTGGCTGAGAAGGTCGCAGCCATGGGAAAGTTGACAGTTAAGCCTATCTAGTGACAACCCATCATAGGCTAGCTGGGTGATCTTGCAACTTGTATCATGCCGGAGTTTGATTTTCACCATAGGGTTTCATTGATCGCTTACTCGGCAACTTGTATGAAGCAGGATTTCTACTTTCCCCTTAGCGCTTCATTGATCGTGTACTCTTGAGTGTAGATCGGGCTGAGAATGACGCAGCCATGGGAAAGTTGACAGTTAAGCCTATCTAGTGACAGCCCATCATAGGCTAGCTGGGTGATCTTGCAACTTGTACCATGTCGGAGTTTGATTTTCCCCATAGGGTTTCATTGATCGTGTACTCTTGTGTGTAGCTCGGGCTGAGAAGGTCGCAGCCATGGGAAAGTTGACAGTTAAGCCTATCTAGTGACAACCCATCATAGGCTAGCTGGGTGATCTTGCAACTTGTATCATGCCGGAGTTTGATTTTCACCATAGGGTTTCATTGATCGCTTACTCGGCAACTTGTATGAAGCAGGATTTCTACTTTCCCCTTAGCGCTTCATTGATCGTGTACTCTTGAGTGTAGCTCGGGCTGAGAATGACGCAGCATGGGAAAGTTGACAGTTAAGCCTATCTAGTGACAGCCCATCATAGGCTAGCTGGGTGATCTTGCAACTTGTACCATGTCGGAGTTTGATTTTCCCCATAGGTGGTTTCATTGATCTTGTACTCTTGTGTGTAGCTCGGGCTGAGAAGGTCGCAGCCATGGGAAAGTTGACAGTTAAGCCTATCTAGTGACAACCCATCATAGGCTAGCTGGGTGATCTTGCAACTTGTATCATGCCGGAGTTTGATTTTCACCATAGGGTTTCATTGATCGCTTACTCGGCAACTTGTATCAAGCAGGATTTCTACTTTCCCCTTAGCGCTTCATTGATCGTGTACTCTTGAGTGTAGCTCGGGCTGAGAATGACGCAGCCATGGGAAAGTTGACAGTTAAGCCCATCTAGTGACAGCCCATCATAGGCTAGCTGGGTGAGCTTGCAACTTGTACCATGTCGGAGTTTGATTTTCCCCATAGGGTTTCATTGATCGTGTACTCTTGAGTGTAGCTCTGGCTGAGAAGGTCGCAGCCATGGGAAAGTTGACAGTTAAGCCTATCTAGTGACAACCCATCATAGGCTAGCTGGGTGATCTTGCAACTTGTATCATGCCGGAGTTTGATTTTCACCATAGGGTTTCATTGATCGCTTACTCGGCAACTTGTATCAAGCAGGATTTCTACTTTCCCCTTAGCGCTTCATTGATCGTGTACTCTTGAGTGTAGCTCGGGCTGAGAATGACGCAGCCATGGGAAAGTTGACAGTTAAGCCTATCTAGTGACAGCCCATCATAGGCTAGCTGGGTGATCTTGCAACTTGTACCATGTCGGAGTTTGATTTTCCCCATAGGGTTTCATTGATCGTGTACTCTTGTGTGTAGCTCGGGCTGAGAAGGTCGCAGCCATGGGAAAGTTGACAGTTAAGCCTATCTAGTGACAACCCATCATAGGCTAGCTGGGTGATCTTGCAACTTGTATCATGCCGGAGTTTGATTTTCACCATAGGGTTTCATTGATCGCTTACTCGGCAACTTGTATCAAGCAGGATTTCTACTTTCCCCTTAGCGCTTCATTGATCGTGTACTCTTGAGTGTAGCTCGGGCTGAGAATGACGCAGCCATGGGAAAGTTGACAGTTAAGCCTATCTAGTGACAGCCCATCATAGGCTAGCTGGGTGAGCTTGCAACTTGTACCATGTCGGAGTTTGATTTTCCCCATAGGGTTTCATTGATCGTGTACTCTTGAGTGTAGCTCTGGCTGAGAAGGTCGCAGCCATGGGAAAGTTGACAGTTAAGCCTATCTAGTGACAACCCATCATAGGCTAGCTGGGTGATCTTGCAACTTGTATCATGCCGGAGTTTGATTTTCACCATAGGGTTTCATTGATCGCTTACTCGGCAACTTGTATCAAGCAGGATTTCTACTTTCCCCTTAGCGCTTCATTGATCGTGTACTCTTGAGTGTAGCTCGGGCTGAGAATGACGCAGCCATGGGAAAGTTGACAGTTAAGCCTATCTAGTGACAGCCCATCATAGGCTAGCTGGGTGAGCTTGCAACTTGTACCATGTCGGAGTTTGATTTTCCCCATAGGGTTTCATTGATCGTGTACTCTTGAGTGTAGCTCTGGCTGAGAAGGTCGCAGCCATGGGAAAGTTGACAGTTAAGCCTATCTAGTGACAACCCATCATAGGCTAGCTGGGTGATCTTGCAACTTGTATCATGCCGGAGTTTGATTTTCACCATAGGGTTTCATTGATCGCTTACTCGGCAACTTGTATGAAGCAGGATTTCTACTTTCCCCTTAGCGCTTCATTGATCGTGTACTCTTGAGTGTAGCTCGGGCTGAGAATGACGCAGCCATGGGAAAGTTGACAGTTAAGCCTATCTAGTGACAGCCCATCATAGGCTAGCTGGGTGATCTTGCAACTTGTACCATGTCGGAGTTTGATTTTCCCCATAGGGTTTCATTGATCTTGTACTCTTGTGTGTAGCTCGGGCTGAGAAGGTCGCAGCCATGGGAAAGTTGACAGTTAAGCCTATCTAGTGACAACCCATCATAGGCTAGCTGGGTGATCTTGCAACTTGTATCATGCCGGAGTTTGATTTTCACCATAGGGTTTCATTGATCGCTTACTCGGCAACTTGTATCAAGCAGGATTTCTACTTTCCCCTTAGCGCTTCATTGATCGTGTACTCTTGAGTGTAGCTCGGGCTGAGAATGACGCAGCCATGGGAAAGTTGACAGTTAAGCCCATCTAGTGACAGCCCATCATAGGCTAGCTGGGTGAGCTTGCAACTTGTACCATGTCGGAGTTTGATTTTCCCCATAGGGTTTCATTGATCGTGTACTCTTGAGTGTAGCTCTGGCTGAGAAGGTCGCAGCCATGGGAAAGTTGACAGTTAAGCCTATCTAGTGACAACCCATCATAGGCTAGCTGGGTGATCTTGCAACTTGTATCATGCCGGAGTTTGATTTTCACCATAGGGTTTCATTGATCGCTTACTCGGCAACTTGTATGAAGCAGGATTTCTACTTTCCCCTTAGCGCTTCATTGATCGTGTACTCTTGAGTGTAGCTCGGGCTGAGAATGACGCAGCCATGGGAAAGTTGACAGTTAAGCCTATCTAGTGACAGCCCATCATAGGCTAGCTGGGTGATCTTGCAACTTGTACCATGTCGGAGTTTGATTTTCCCCATAGGGTTTCATTGATCGTGTACTCTTGTGTGTAGCTCGGGCTGAGAAGGTCGCAGCCATGGGAAAGTTGACAGTTAAGCCTATCTAGTGACAACCCATCATAGGCTAGCTGGGTGATCTTGCAACTTGTATCATGCCGGAGTTTGATTTTCACCATAGGGTTTCATTGATCGCTTACTCGGCAACTTGTATGAAGCAGGATTTCTACTTTCCCCTTAGCGCTTCATTGATCGTGTACTCTTGAGTGTAGCTCGGGCTGAGAATGACGCAGCCATGGGAAAGTTGACAGTTAAGCCTATCTAGTGACAGCCCATCATAGGCTAGCTGGGTGAGCTTGCAACTTGTACCATGTCGGAGTTTGATTTTCCCCATAGGGTTTCATTGATCGTGTACTCTTGAGTGTAGCTCTGGCTGAGAAGGTCGCAGCCATGGGAAAGTTGACAGTTAAGCCTATCTAGTGACAACCCATCATAGGCTAGCTGGGTGATCTTGCAACTTGTATCATGCCGGAGTTTGATTTTCACCATAGGGTTTCATTGATCGCTTACTCGGCAACTTGTATCAAGCAGGATTTCTACTTTCCCCTTAGCGCTTCATTGATCGTGTACTCTTGAGTGTAGCTCGGGCTGAGAATGACGCAGCCATGGGAAAGTTGACAGTTAAGCCTATCTAGTGACAGCCCATCATAGGCTAGCTGGGTGAGCTTGCAACTTGTACCATGTCGGAGTTTGATTTTCCCCATAGGGTTTCATTGATCGTGTACTCTTGAGTGTAGCTCTGGCTGAGAAGGTCGCAGCCATGGGAAAGTTGACAGTTAAGCCTATCTAGTGACAACCCATCATAGGCTAGCTGGGTGATCTTGCAACTTGTATCATGCCGGAGTTTGATTTTCACCATAGGGTTTCATTGATCGCTTACTCGGCAACTTGTATGAAGCAGGATTTCTACTTTCCCCTTAGCGCTTCATTGATCGTGTACTCTTGAGTGTAGCTCGGGCTGAGAATGACGCAGCCATGGGAAAGTTGACAGTTAAGCCTATCTAGTGACAGCCCATCATAGGCTAGCTGGGTGATCTTGCAACTTGTACCATGTCGGAGTTTGATTTTCCCCATAGGGTTTCATTGATCTTGTACTCTTGTGTGTAGCTCGGGCTGAGAAGGTCGCAGCCATGGGAAAGTTGACAGTTAAGCCTATCTAGTGACAACCCATCATAGGCTAGCTGGGTGATCTTGCAACTTGTATCATGCCGGAGTTTGATTTTCACCATACGGTTTCATTGATCGCTTACTCGGCAACTTGTATCAAGCAGGATTTCTACTTTCCCCTTAGCGCTTCATTGATCGTGTACTCTTGAGTGTAGCTCGGGCTGAGAATGACGCAGCCATGGGAAAGTTGACAGTTAAGCCCATCTAGTGACAGCCCATCATAGGCTAGCTGGGTGAGCTTGCAACTTGTACCATGTCGGAGTTTGATTTTCCCCATAGGGTTTCATTGATCGTGTACTCTTGAGTGTAGCTCTGGCTGAGAAGGTCGCAGCCATGGGAAAGTTGACAGTTAAGCCTATCTAGTGACAACCCATCATAGGCTAGCTGGGTGATCTTGCAACTTGTATCATGCCGGAGTTTGATTTTCACCATAGGGTTTCATTGATCGCTTACTCGGCAACTTGTATGAAGCAGGATTTCTACTTTCCCCTTAGCGCTTCATTGATCGTGTACTCTTGAGTGTAGCTCGGGCTGAGAATGACGCAGCCATGGGAAAGTTGACAGTTAAGCCTATCTAGTGACAGCCCATCATAGGCTAGCTGGGTGATCTTGCAACTTGTACCATGTCGGAGTTTGATTTTCCCCATAGGGTTTCATTGATCGTGTACTCTTGTGTGTAGCTCGGGCTGAGAAGGTCGCAGCCATGGGAAAGTTGACAGTTAAGCCTATCTAGTGACAACCCATCATAGGCTAGCTGGGTGATCTTGCAACTTGTATCATGCCGGAGTTTGATTTTCACCATAGGGTTTCATTGATCGCTTACTCGGCAACTTGTATCAAGCAGGATTTCTACTTTCCCCTTAGCGCTTCATTGATCGTGTACTCTTGAGTGTAGCTCGGGCTGAGAATGACGCAGCCATGGGAAAGTTGACAGTTAAGCCTATCTAGTGACAGCCCATCATAGGCTAGCTGGGTGAGCTTGCAACTTGTACCATGTCGGAGTTTGATTTTCCCCATAGGGTTTCATTGATCGTGTACTCTTGAGTGTAGCTCTGGCTGAGAAGGTCGCAGCCATGGGAAAGTTGACAGTTAAGCCTATCTAGTGACAACCCATCATAGGCTAGCTGGGTGATCTTGCAACTTGTATCATGCCGGAGTTTGATTTTCACCATAGGGTTTCATTGATCGCTTACTCGGCAACTTGTATGAAGCAGGATTTCTACTTTCCCCTTAGCGCTTCATTGATCGTGTACTCTTGAGTGTAGCTCGGGCTGAGAATGACGCAGCCATGGGAAAGTTGACAGTTAAGCCTATCTAGTGACAGCCCATCATAGGCTAGCTGGGTGATCTTGCAACTTGTACCATTTCGTAGTTTGATTTTCCCCATAGGGTTTCAATGATCGTGTACTCTTGAGTGTAGCTCTGGCTGAGAAGGTCGCAGCCATGGGAAAGTTGACAGTTAAGCCTATCTAGTGACAACCCATCATAGGCTAGCTGGGTGATCTTGCAACTTGTATCATGCCGGAGTTTGATTTTCACCATAGGGTTTCATTGATCGCTTACTCGGCAACTTGTATGAAGCAGGATTTCTACTTTCCCCTTAGCGCTTCATTGATCGTGTACTCTTGAGTGTAGCTCGGGCTGAGAATGACGCAGCCATGGGAAAGTTGACAGTTAAGCCTATCTAGTGACAGCCCATCATAGGCTAGCTGGGTGATCTTGCAACTTGTACCATGTCGGAGTTTGATTTTCCCCATAGGGTTTCAATGATCGTGTACTCTTGAGTGTAGCTCTGGCTGAGAAGGTCGCAGCCATGGGAAAGTTGACAGTTAAGCCTATCTAGTGACAACCCATCATAGGCTAGCTGGGTGATCTTGCAACTTGTATCATGCCGGAGTTTGATTTTCACCATAGGGTTTCATTGATCGCTTACTCGGCAACTTGTATGAAGCAGGATTTCTACTTTCCCCTTAGCGCTTCATTGACCGTGTACTCTTGAGTGTAGCTCGGGCAGAGAATGACGCAGCCATGGGAAAGTTGACAGTTAAGCCTATCTAGTGACAGCCCATCATAGGCTAGCTGGGTGATCTTGCAACTTGTACCATGTCGGAGTTTGATTTTCCCCATAGGGTTTCATTGATCGTGTACTCTTGTGTGTAGCTCGGGCTGAGAAGGTCGCAGCCATGGGAAAGTTGACAGTTAAGCCTATCTAGTGACAACCCATCATAGGCTAGCTGGGTGATCTTGCAACTTGTATCATGCCGGAGTTTGATTTTCACCATAGGGTTTCATTGATCGCTTACTCGGCAACTTGTATCAAGCAGGATTTCTACTTTCCCCTTAGCGCTTCATTGATCGTGTACTCTTGAGTGTAGATCGGGCTGAGAATGACGCAGCCATGGGAAAGTTGACAGTTAAGCCTATCTAGTGACAGCCCATCATAGGCTAGCTGGGTGATCTTGCAACTTGTACCATGTCGGAGTTTGATTTTCCCCATAGGGTTTCATTGATCGTGTACTCTTGAGTGTAGCTCTGGCTGAGAAGGTCGCAGCCATGGGAAAGTTAACAGTTAAGCCTATCTAGTGACAACCCATCATAGGCTAGCTGGGTGATCTTGCAACTTGTATCATGCCGGAGTTTGATTTTCACCATAGGGTTTCATTGATCGCTTACTCGGCAACTTGTATCAAGCAGGATTTCTACTTTCCCCTTAGCGCTTCATTGATCGTGTACTCTTGAGTGTAGCTCGGGCTGAGAATGACGCAGCCATGGGAAAGTTGACAGTTAAGCCTATCTAGTGACAGCCCATCATAGGCTAGCTGGGTGATCTTGCAACTTGTACCATGTCGGAGTTTGATTTTCCCCATAGGGTTTCATTGATCGTGTACTCTTGAGTGTAGCTCTGGCTGAGAAGGTCGCAGCCATGGGAAAGTTGACAGTTAAGCCTATCTAGTGACAACCCATCATAGGCTAGCTGGGTGATCTTGCAACTTGTATCATGCCGGAGTTTGATTTTCACCATAGGGTTTCATTGATCGCTTACTCGGCAACTTGTATGAAGCAGGATTTCTACTTTCCCCTTAGCGCTTCATTGATCGTGTACTCTTGAGTGTAGCTCGGGCTGAGAATGACGCAGCCATGGGAAAGTTGACAGTTAAGCCTATCTAGTGACAGCCCATCATAGGCTAGCTGGGTGATCTTGCAACTTGTACCATGTCGGAGTTTGATTTTCCCCATAGGGTTTCATTGATCTTGTACTCTTGTGTGTAGCTCGGGCTGAGAAGGTCGCAGCCATGGGAAAGTTGACAGTTAAGCCTATCTAGTGACAACCCATCATAGGCTAGCTGGGTGATCTTGCAACTTGTATCATGCCGGAGTTTGATTTTCACCATAGGGTTTCATTGATCGCTTACTCGGCAACTTGTATCAAGCAGGATTTCTACTTTCCCCTTAGCGCTTCATTGATCGTGTACTCTTGAGTGTAGCTCGGGCTGAGAATGACGCAGCCATGGGAAAGTTGACAGTTAAGCCCATCTAGTGACAGCCCATCATAGGCTAGCTGGGTGAGCTTGCAACTTGTACCATGTCGGAGTTTGATTTTCCCCATAGGGTTTCATTGATCGTGTACTCTTGAGTGTAGCTCTGGCTGAGAAGGTCGCAGCCATGGGAAAGTTGACAGTTAAGCCTATCTAGTGACAACCCATCATAGGCTAGCTGGGTGATCTTGCAACTTGTATCATGCCGGAGTTTGATTTTCACCATAGGGTTTCATTGATCGCTTACTCGGCAACTTGTATGAAGCAGGATTTCTACTTTCCCCTTAGCGCTTCATTGATCGTGTACTCTTGAGTGTAGCTCGGGCTGAGAATGACGCAGCCATGGGAAAGTTGACAGTTAAGCCTATCTAGTGACAGCCCATCATAGGCTAGCTGGGTGAGCTTGCAACTTGTACCATGTCGGAGTTTGATTTTCCCCATAGGGTTTCATTGATCGTGTACTCTTGAGTGTAGCTCTGGCTGAGAAGGTCGCAGCCATGGGAAAGTTGACAGTTAAGCCTATCTAGTGACAACCCATCATAGGCTAGCTGGGTGATCTTGCAACTTGTATCATGCCGGAGTTTGATTTTCACCATAGGGTTTCATTGATCGCTTACTCGGCAACTTGTATCAAGCAGGATTTCTACTTTCCCCTTAGCGCTTCATTGATCGTGTACTCTTGAGTGTAGCTCGGGCTGAGAATGACGCAGCCATGGGAAAGTTGACAGTTAAGCCTATCTAGTGACAGCCCATCATAGGCTAGCTGGGTGAGCTTGCAACTTGTACCATGTCGGAGTTTGATTTTCCCCATAGGGTTTCATTGATCGTGTACTCTTGAGTGTAGCTCTGGCTGAGAAGGTCGCAGCCATGGGAAAGTTAACAGTTAAGCCTATCTAGTGACAACCCATCATAGGCTAGCTGGGTGATCTTGCAACTTGTATCATGCCGGAGTTTGATTTTCACCATAGGGTTTCATTGATCGCTTACTCGGCAACTTGTATGAAGAAGGATTTCTACTTTCCCCTTAGCGCTTCATTGATCGTGTACTCTTGAGTGTAGCTCGGGCTGAGAATGACGCAGCCATGGGAAAGTTGACAGTTAAGCCTATCTAGTGACAGCCCATCATAGGCTAGCTGGGTGATCTTGCAACTTGTACCATGTCGGAGTTTGATTTTCCCCATAGGGTTTCATTGATCGTGTACTCTTGTGTGTAGCTCGGGCTGAGAAGGTCGCAGCCATGGGAAAGTTGACAGTTAAGCCTATCTAGTGACAACCCATCATAGGCTAGCTGGGTGATCTTGCAACTTGTATCATGCCGGAGTTTGATTTTCACCATAGGGTTTCATTGATCGCTTACTCGGCAACTTGTATCAAGCAGGATTTCTACTTTCCCCTTAGCGCTTCATTGATCGTGTACTCTTGAGTGTAGCTCGGGCTGAGAATGACGCAGCCATGGGAAAGTTGACAGTTAAGCCTATCTAGTGACAGCCCATCATAGGCTAGCTGGGTGAGCTTGCAACTTGTACCATGTCGGAGTTTGATTTTCCCCATAGGGTTTCATTGATCGTGTACTCTTGAGTGTAGCTCTGGCTGAGAAGGTCGCAGCCATGGGAAAGTTAACAGTTAAGCCTATCTAGTGACAACCCATCATAGGCTAGCTGGGTGATCTTGCAACTTGTATCATGCCGGAGTTTGATTTTCACCATAGGGTTTCATTGATCGCTTACTCGGCAACTTGTATGAAGCAGGATTTCTACTTTCCCCTTAGCGCTTCATTGATCGTGTACTCTTGAGTGTAGCTCGGGCTGAGAATGACGCAGCCATGGGAAAGTTGACAGTTAAGCCTATCTAGTGACAGCCCATCATAGGCTAGCTGGGTGATCTTGCAACTTGTACCATGTCGGAGTTTGATTTTCCCCATAGGGTTTCATTGATCGTGTACTCTTGTGTGTAGCTCGGGCTGAGAAGGTCGCAGCCATGGGAAAGTTGACAGTTAAGCCTATCTAGTGACAACCCATCATAGGCTAGCTGGGTGATCTTGCAACTTGTATCATGCCGGAGTTTGATTTTCACCATAGGGTTTCATTGATCGCTTACTCGGCAACTTGTATCAAGCAGGATTTCTACTTTCCCCTTAGCGCTTCATTGATCGTGTACTCTTGAGTGTAGCTCGGGCTGAGAATGACGCAGCCATGGGAAAGTTGACAGTTAAGCCTATCTAGTGACAGCCCATCATAGGCTAGCTGGGTGAGCTTGCAACTTGTACCATGTCGGAGTTTGATTTTCCCCATAGGGTTTCATTGATCGTGTACTCTTGAGTGTAGCTCGGGCTGAGAAGGTCGCAGCCATGGGAAAGTTGACAGTTAAGCCTATCTAGTGACAACCCATCATAGGCTAGCTGGGTGATCTTGCAACTTGTATCATGCCGGAGTTTGATTTTCACCATAGGGTTTCATTGATCGCTTACTCGGCAACTTGTATCAAGCAGGATTTCTACTTTCCCCTTAGCGCTTCATTGATCGTGTACTCTTGAGTGTAGCTCGGGCTGAGAATGACGCAGCCATGGGAAAGTTGACAGTTAAGCCCATCTAGTGACAGCCCATCATAGGCTAGCTGGGTGAGCTTGCAACTTGTACCATGTCGGAGTTTGATTTTCCCCATAGGGTTTCATTGATCGTGTACTCTTGAGTGTAGCTCTGGCTGAGAAGGTCGCAGCCATGGGAAAGTTGACAGTTAAGCCTATCTAGTGACAACCCATCATAGGCTAGCTGGGTGATCTTGCAACTTGTATCATGCCGGAGTTTGATTTTCACCATAGGGTTTCATTGATCGCTTACTCGGCAACTTGTATGAAGCAGGATTTCTACTTTCCCCTTAGCGCTTCATTGATCGTGTACTCTTGAG
This sequence comes from Leptodactylus fuscus, assembly GCF_031893055.1. Taxonomy (NCBI): domain Eukaryota; kingdom Metazoa; phylum Chordata; class Amphibia; order Anura; family Leptodactylidae; genus Leptodactylus; species Leptodactylus fuscus. The sequence goes on along the minus strand of NW_027440767.1, from coordinate 8,088 downwards.
TGTAGCTCGGGCTGAGAATGACGCAGCCATGGGAAAGTTGACAGTTAAGCCTATCTAGTGACAGCCCATCATAGGCTAGCTGGGTGATCTTGCAACTTGTACCATGTCGGAGTTTGATTTTCCCCATAGGGTTTCATTGATCGTGTACTCTTGTGTGTAGCTCGGGCTGAGAAGGTCGCAGCCATGGGAAAGTTGACAGTTAAGCCTATCTAGTGACAACCCATCATAGGCTAGCTGGGTGATCTTGCAACTTGTATCATGCCGGAGTTTGATTTTCACCATAGGGTTTCATTGATCGCTTACTCGGCAACTTGTATCAAGCAGGATTTCTACTTTCCCCTTAGCGCTTCATTGATCGTGTACTCTTGAGTGTAGCTCGGGCTGAGAATGACGCAGCCATGGGAAAGTTGACAGTTAAGCCTATCTAGTGACAGCCCATCATAGGCTAGCTGGGTGAGCTTGCAACTTGTACCATGTCGGAGTTTGATTTTCCCCATAGGGTTTCATTGATCGTGTACTCTTGAGTGTAGCTCTGGCTGAGAAGGTCGCAGCCATGGGAAAGTTGACAGTTAAGCCTATCTAGTGACAACCCATCATAGGCTAGCTGGGTGATCTTGCAACTTGTATCATGCCGGAGTTTGATTTTCACCATAGGGTTTCATTGATCGCTTACTCGGCAACTTGTATGAAGCAGGATTTCTACTTTCCCCTTAGCGCTTCATTGATCGTGTACTCTTGAGTGTAGCTCGGGCTGAGAATGACGCAGCCATGGGAAAGTTGACAGTTAAGCCTATCTAGTGACAGCCCATCATAGGCTAGCTGGGTGATCTTGCAACTTGTACCATGTCGGAGTTTGATTTTCCCCATAGGGTTTCATTGATCGTGTACTCTTGAGTGTAGCTCTGGCTGAGAAGGTCGCAGCCATGGGAAAGTTGACAGTTAAGCCTATCTAGTGACAACCCATCATAGGCTAGCTGGGTGATCTTGCAACTTGTATCATGCCGGAGTTTGATTTTCACCATAGGGTTTCATTGATCGCTTACTCGGCAACTTGTATCAAGCAGGATTTCTACTTTCCCCTTAGCGCTTCATTGATCGTGTACTCTTGAGTGTAGCTCGGGCTGAGAATGACGCAGCCATGGGAAAGTTGACAGTTAAGCTTATCTAGTGACAGCCCATCATAGGCTAGCTGGGTGATCTTGCAACTTGTACCATGTCGGAGTTTGATTTTCCCCATAGGGTTTCATTGATCGTGTAATCTTGAGTGTAGCTCGGGCTGAGAAGGTCGCAGCCATGGGAAAGTTGACAGTTAAGCCTATCTAGTGACAACCCATCATAGGCTAGCTGGGTGATCTTGCAACTTGTATCATGCCGGAGTTTGATTTTCACCATAGGGTTTCATTGATCGCTTACTCGGCAACTTGTATCAAGCAGGATTTCTACTTTCCCCTTAGCGCTTCATTGATCGTGTACTCTTGAGTGTAGCTCGGGCTGAGAATGACGCAGCCATGGGAAAGTTGACAGTTAAGCCTATCTAGTGACAGCCCATCATAGGCTAGCTGGGTGAGCTTGCAACTTGTACCATGTCGGAGTTTGATTTTCCCCATAGGGTTTCATTGATCGTGTACTCTTGAGTGTAGCTCTGGCTGAGAAGGTCGCAGCCATGGGAAAGTTAACAGTTAAGCCTATCTAGTGACAACCCATCATAGGCTAGCTGGGTGATCTTGCAACTTGTATCATGCCGGAGTTTGATTTTCACCATAGGGTTTCATTGATCGCTTACTCGGCAACTTGTATGAAGCAGGATTTCTACTTTCCCCTTAGCGCTTCATTGATCGTGTACTCTTGAGTGTAGCTCGGGCTGAGAATGACGCAGCCATGGGAAAGTTGACAGTTAAGCCTATCTAGTGACAGCCCATCATAGGCTAGCTGGGTGATCTTGCAACTTGTACCATGTCGGAGTTTGATTTTCCCCATAGGGTTTCATTGATCGTGTACTCTTGTGTGTAGCTCGGGCTGAGAAGGTCGCAGCCATGGGAAAGTTGACAGTTAAGCCTATCTAGTGACAACCCATCATAGGCTAGCTGGGTGATCTTGCAACTTGTATCATGCCGGAGTTTGATTTTCACCATAGGGTTTCATTGATCGCTTACTCGGCAACTTGTATCAAGCAGGATTTCTACTTTCCCCTTAGCGCTTCATTGATCGTGTACTCTTGAGTGTAGCTCGGGCTGAGAATGACGCAGCCATGGGAAAGTTGACAGTTAAGCCTATCTAGTGACAGCCCATCATAGGCTAGCTGGGTGAGCTTGCAACTTGTACCATGTCGGAGTTTGATTTTCCCCATAGGGTTTCATTGATCGTGTACTCTTGAGTGTAGCTCTGGCTGAGAAGGTCGCAGCCATGGGAAAGTTGACAGTTAAGCCTATCTAGTGACAACCCATCATAGGCTAGCTGGGTGATCTTGCAACTTGTATCATGCCGGAGTTTGATTTTCACCATAGGGTTTCATTGATCGCTTACTCGGCAACTTGTATCAAGCAGGATTTCTACTTTCCCCTTAGCGCTTCATTGATCGTGTACTCTTGAGTGTAGCTCGGGCTGAGAATGACGCAGCCATGGGAAAGTTGACAGTTAAGCCTATCTAGTGACAGCCCATCATAGGCTAGCTGGGTGATCTTGCAACTTGTACCATGTCGGAGTTTGATTTTCCCCATAGGGTTTCATTGATCGTGTACTCTTGAGTGTAGCTCTGGCTGAGAAGGTCGCAGCCATGGGAAAGTTGACAGTTAAGCCTATCTAGTGACAACCCATCATAGGCTAGCTGGGTGATCTTGCAACTTGTATCATGCCGGAGTTTGATTTTCACCATAGGGTTTCATTGATCGCTTACTCGGCAACTTGTATGAAGCAGGATTTCTACTTTCCCCTTAGCGCTTCATTGATCGTGTACTCTTGAGTGTAGCTCGGGCTGAGAATGACGCAGCCATGGGAAAGTTGACAGTTAAGACTATCTAGTGACAGCCCATCATAGGCTAGCTGGGTGATCTTGCAACTTGTACCATGTCGGAGTTTGATTTTCCCCATAGGGTTTCATTGATCTTGTACTCTTGTGTGTAGCTCGGGCTGAGAAGGTCGCAGCCATGGGAAAGTTGACAGTTAAGCCTATCTAGTGACAACCCATCATAGGCTAGCTGGGTGATCTTGCAACTTGTATCATGCCGGAGTTTGATTTTCACCATAGGGTTTCATTGATCGCTTACTCGGCAACTTGTATCAAGCAGGATTTCTACTTTCCCCTTAGCGCTTCATTGATCGTGTACTCTTGAGTGTAGCTCGGGCTGAGAATGACGCAGCCATGGGAAAGTTGACAGTTAAGCCCATCTAGTGACAGCCCATCATAGGCTAGCTGGGTGAGCTTGCAACTTGTACCATGTCGGAGTTTGATTTTCCCCATAGGGTTTCATTGATCGTGTACTCTTGAGTGTAGCTCTGGCTGAGAAGGTCGCAGCCATGGGAAAGTTGACAGTTAAGCCTATCTAGTGACAACCCATCATAGGCTAGCTGGGTGATCTTGCAACTTGTATCATGCCGGAGTTTGATTTTCACCATAGGGTTTCATTGATCGCTTACTCGGCAACTTGTATGAAGCAGGATTTCTACTTTCCCCTTAGCGCTTCATTGATCGTGTACTCTTGAGTGTAGCTCGGGCTGAGAATGACGCAGCCATGGGAAAGTTGACAGTTAAGCCTATCTAGTGACAGCCCATCATAGGCTAGCTGGGTGATCTTGCAACTTGTACCATGTCGGAGTTTGATTTTCCCCATAGGGTTTCATTGATCGTGTACTCTTGTGTGTAGCTCGGGCTGAGAAGGTCGCAGCCATGGGAAAGTTGACAGTTAAGCCTATCTAGTGACAACCCATCATAGGCTAGCTGGGTGATCTTGCAACTTGTATCATGCCGGAGTTTGATTTTCACCATAGGGTTTCATTGATCGCTTACTCGGCAACTTGTATCAAGCAGGATTTCTACTTTCCCCTTAGCGCTTCATTGATCGTGTACTCTTGAGTGTAGCTCGGGCTGAGAATGACGCAGCCATGGGAAAGTTGACAGTTAAGCCTATCTAGTGACAGCCCATCATAGGCTAGCTGGGTGAGCTTGCAACTTGTACCATGTCGGAGTTTGATTTTCCCCATAGGGTTTCATTGATCGTGTACTCTTGAGTGTAGCTCTGGCTGAGAAGGTCGCAGCCATGGGAAAGTTGACAGTTAAGCCTATCTAGTGACAACCCATCATAGGCTAGCTGGGTGATCTTGCAACTTGTATCATGCCGGAGTTTGATTTTCACCATAGGGTTTCATTGATCGCTTACTCGGCAACTTGTATGAAGCAGGATTTCTACTTTCCCCTTAGCGCTTCATTGATCGTGTACTCTTGAGTGTAGCTCGGGCTGAGAATGACGCAGCCATGGGAAAGTTGACAGTTAAGCCTATCTAGTGACAGCCCATCATAGGCTAGCTGGGTGATCTTGCAACTTGTACCATTTCGTAGTTTGATTTTCCCCATAGGGTTTCAATGATCGTGTACTCTTGAGTGTAGGTCTGGCTGAGAAGGTCGCAGCCATGGGAAAGTTGACAGTTAAGCCTATCTAGTGACAACCCATCATAGGCTAGCTGGGTGATCTTGCAACTTGTATCATGCCGGAGTTTGATTTTCACCATAGGGTTTCATTGATCGCTTACTCGGCAACTTGTATCAAGCAGGATTTCTACTTTCCCCTTAGCGCTTCATTGATCGTGTACTCTTGAGTGTAGCTCGGGCTGAGAATGACGCAGCCATGGGAAAGTTGACAGTTAAGCCTATCTAGTGACAACCCATCATAGGCTAGCTGGGTGATCTTGCAACTTGTATCATGCCGGAGTTTGATTTTCACCATAGGGTTTCATTGATCGCTTACTCGGCAACTTGTATCAAGCAGGATTTCTACTTTCCCCTTAGCGCTTCATTGATCGTGTACTCTTGAGTGTAGCTCGGGCTGAGAATGACGCAGCCATGGGAAAGTTGACAGTTAAGCCTATCTAGTGACAGCCCATCATAGGCTAGCTGGGTGAGCTTGCAACTTGTACCATGTCGGAGTTTGATTTTCCCCATAGGGTTTCATTGATCGTGTACTCTTGAGTGTAGCTCTGGCTGAGAAGGTCGCAGCCATGGGAAAGTTGACAGTTAAGCCTATCTAGTGACAACCCATCATAGGCTAGCTGGGTGATCTTGCAACTTGTATCATGCCGGAGTTTGATTTTCACCATAGGGTTTCATTGATCGCTTACTCGGCAACTTGTATGAAGCAGGATTTCTACTTTCCCCTTAGCGCTTCATTGATCGTGTACTCTTGAGTGTAGCTCGGGCTGAGAATGACGCAGCCATGGGAAAGTTGACAGTTAAGCCTATCTAGTGACAGCCCATCATAGGCTAGCTGGGTGATCTTGCAACTTGTACCATTTCGTAGTTTGATTTTCCCCATAGGGTTTCAATGATCGTGTACTCTTGAGTGTAGCTCTGGCTGAGAAGGTCGCAGCCATGGGAAAGTTGACAGTTAAGCCTATCTAGTGACAACCCATCATAGGCTAGCTGGGTGATCTTGCAACTTGTATCATGCCGGAGTTTGATTTTCACCATAGGGTTTCATTGATCGCTTACTCGGCAACTTGTATGAAGCAGGATTTCTACTTTCCCCTTAGCGCTTCATTGATCGTGTACTCTTGAGTGTAGCTCGGGCTGAGAATGACGCAGCCATGGGAAAGTTGACAGTTAAGCCTATCTAGTGACAGCCCATCATAGGCTAGCTGGGTGATCTTGCAACTTGTACCATGTCGGAGTTTGATTTTCCCCATAGGGTTTCAATGATCGTGTACTCTTGAGTGTAGCTCTGGCTGAGAAGGTCGCAGCCATGGGAAAGTTGACAGTTAAGCCTATCTAGTGACAACCCATCATAGGCTAGCTGGGTGATCTTGCAACTTGTATCATGCCGGAGTTTGATTTTCACCATAGGGTTTCATTGATCGCTTACTCGGCAACTTGTATGAAGCAGGATTTCTACTTTCCCCTTAGCGCTTCATTGACCGTGTACTCTTGAGTGTAGCTCGGGCAGAGAATGACGCAGCCATGGGAAAGTTGACAGTTAAGCCTATCTAGTGACAGCCCATCATAGGCTAGCTGGGTGATCTTGCAACTTGTACCATGTCGGAGTTTGATTTTCCCCATAGGGTTTCATTGATCGTGTACTCTTGTGTGTAGCTCGGGCTGAGAAGGTCGCAGCCATGGGAAAGTTGACAGTTAAGCCTATCTAGTGACAACCCATCATAGGCTAGCTGGGTGATCTTGCAACTTGTATCATGCCGGAGTTTGATTTTCACCATAGGGTTTCATTGATCGCTTACTCGGCAACTTGTATCAAGCAGGATTTCTACTTTCCCCTTAGCGCTTCATTGATCGTGTACTCTTGAGTGTAGATCGGGCTGAGAATGACGCAGCCATGGGAAAGTTGACAGTTAAGCCTATCTAGTGACAGCCCATCATAGGCTAGCTGGGTGATCTTGCAACTTGTACCATGTCGGAGTTTGATTTTCCCCATAGGGTTTCATTGATCGTGTACTCTTGAGTGTAGCTCTGGCTGAGAAGGTCGCAGCCATGGGAAAGTTAACAGTTAAGCCTATCTAGTGACAACCCATCATAGGCTAGCTGGGTGATCTTGCAACTTGTATCATGCCGGAGTTTGATTTTCACCATAGGGTTTCATTGATCGCTTACTCGGCAACTTGTATCAAGCAGGATTTCTACTTTCCCCTTAGCGCTTCATTGATCGTGTACTCTTGAGTGTAGCTCGGGCTGAGAATGACGCAGCCATGGGAAAGTTGACAGTTAAGCCTATCTAGTGACAGCCCATCATAGGCTAGCTGGGTGATCTTGCAACTTGTACCATGTCGGAGTTTGATTTTCCCCATAGGGTTTCATTGATCGTGTACTCTTGAGTGTAGCTCTGGCTGAGAAGGTCGCAGCCATGGGAAAGTTGACAGTTAAGCCTATCTAGTGACAACCCATCATAGGCTAGCTGGGTGATCTTGCAACTTGTATCATGCCGGAGTTTGATTTTCACCATAGGGTTTCATTGATCGCTTACTCGGCAACTTGTATCAAGCAGGATTTCTACTTTCCCCTTAGCGCTTCATTGATCGTGTACTCTTGAGTGTAGCTCGGGCTGAGAATGACGCAGCCATGGGAAAGTTGACAGTTAAGCTTATCTAGTGACAGCCCATCATAGGCTAGCTGGGTGATCTTGCAACTTGTACCATGTCGGAGTTTGATTTTCCCCATAGGGTTTCATTGATCGTGTACTCTTGAGTGTAGCTCTGGCTGAGAAGGTCGCAGCCATGGGAAAGTTGACAGTTAAGCCTATCTAGTGACAACCCATCATAGGCTAGCTGGGTGATCTTGCAACTTGTATCATGCCGGAGTTTGATTTTCACCATAGGGTTTCATTGATCGCTTACTCGGCAACTTGTATCAAGCAGGATTTCTACTTTCCCCTTAGCGCTTCATTGATCGTGTACTCTTGAGTGTAGCTCGGGCTGAGAATGACGCAGCCATGGGAAAGTTGACAGTTAAGCTTATCTAGTGACAGCCCATCATAGGCTAGCTGGGTGATCTTGCAACTTGTACCATGTCGGAGTTTGATTTTCCCCATAGGGTTTCATTGATCGTGTAATCTTGAGTGTAGCTCGGGCTGAGAAGGTCGCAGCCATGGGAAAGTTGACAGTTAAGCCTATCTAGTGACAACCCATCATAGGCTAGCTGGGTGATCTTGCAACTTGTATCATGCCGGAGTTTGATTTTCACCATAGGGTTTCATTGATCGCTTACTCGGCAACTTGTATCAAGCAGGATTTCTACTTTCCCCTTAGCGCTTCATTGATCGTGTACTCTTGAGTGTAGCTCGGGCTGAGAATGACGCAGCCATGGGAAAGTTGACAGTTAAGCCTATCTAGTGACAGCCCATCATAGGCTAGCTGGGTGAGCTTGCAACTTGTACA
>NW_027440766.1:0-64120 GCF_031893055.1 Leptodactylus fuscus | reverse complement strand
TAGGCTCCCTCCACCATGAATTGGTCCAAACTGGGGTTTTTAGAGGCTCCCTCCACCACGAATTGGTCCAAACTGGGTTTTTTAGAGGCTCCCTCCACCATGAATTTGCCCAAACTGGGCTGGTTAGAGGCTCCCTCCACCATGAATTGGTCCAAACTGGGGTTTTTAGAGGCTCCCTCCACCATGAATTGGTCCAAACTGGGGTTTTTAGAGGCTTCCTCCACCATGAATTGGTCCAAACTGGGCTGGTTAGAGGCTCCCTCCACCATGAATTGGTCCAAACTGGGGTTTTTAGAGGCTCCCTCCACCATGAATTGGTCCAAACTGGGCTGGTTAGAGGCTCCCTCCACCATGAATTGGTCCAAACTGGGGTTTTTAGAGGCTCCCTCCACCATGAATTGGTCCAAACTGGGGTTTTTAGAGGCTCCCTCCACCATGAATTTGCCCAAACTGGGCTGGTTAGAGGCTCCCTCCACCATGAATTGGTCCAAACTGGGGTTTTTAGAGGCTCCCTCCACCATGAATTGGTCCAAACTGGGGTTTTTAGAGGCTCCCTCCATCTTGAATTGGTCCAAACTGGGTTTTTTAGAGGCTCCCTCCACCATGAATTTGCCTAAACTGTGCAGGTTAGAGGCTCCCTCCACCATGAATTGGTCCAAACTGGGCTGGTTAGAGGCTCTCTCCACCATAAATTTGCCCAAACTGGGCTGGTTAGAGGCTCCCTCCACCATGAATTGGTCCAAACTGGGCTGTTTAGAGGCTCCCTCCACCATGAATTGGTCCAAACTGGGGTTTTTAGAGGCTCCCTCCACCATGAATTGGTCCAAACTGGGTTTTTTAGAGGCTCCCTCCACCATGAATTTGCCCAAACTGGGCTGGTTAGAGACTCCCTCCACCATGAATTGGTCCAAACTGGGGTTTTTAGAGGCTCCCTCCACCATGAATTGGTCCAAACTGGGGTTTTTAGAGTCTCCCTCCACCATGAATTGGTCCAAACTGCGTTTTTTAGAGGCTCCCTCCACCATGAATTTGCCCAAACTGGGCTGGTTAGAGGCTCCCTCCACCATGAATTTGCCCAAACTGGGCTGTTTAGAGGCTCCCTCCACCATGAATTGGTCCAAACTGGGGTTTTTAGAGCCTCCCTCCACCATGAATTGGTCCAAACTGGGGTTTTTAGAGGCTCCCTGCACCATGAATTGGTCCAAACTGGGCTGGTTAGAGGCTCCCTCCACCATGAATTGGTCCAAACTGGGGTTTTTAGAGGCTCCCTCCACCATGAATTGGTCCAAACTGGGGTTTTTAGAGGCTCCCTCCACCATGAATTTGCCCAAACTGGGCTGCTTAGAGGCTCCCTCCACCATGAATTGGTCCATGGGTTTTTAGAGGCTCCCTCCACCATGAATTGGTCCAAACTGGGCTGTTTAGAGGCTCCCTCCACCATGAATTGGTCCAAACTGCGTTTTTTAGAGGCTCCCTCCACCATGAATTTGCCCAAACTTGGCTGGTTAGAGGCTCCCTCCACCATGAATTTGCCCAAACTGGGCTATTTAGAGGCTCCCTCCACCATGAATTGGTCCAAACTGGGGTTTTTAGCGGCTCCCTCCACCATGAATTGGTCCAAACTGGGGTTTTTAGAGGCTCCCTCCACCATGAATTTGCCCAAACTGGGCTGGTTAGAGGCTCCCTCCACCATGAATTGGTCCAAACTGGGTTTTTTAGAGGCTCCCTCCACCATGAATTGGTCCAAACTGGGCTGGTTAGAGGCTCCCTCCACCATGAATTGGTCCAAACTGGGGTTTTTGGAGGCTCCCTCCACCATGAATTGGTCCAAACTGGGTTTTTAGAGGCTCCCTCCACCATGAATTGGTCCAAACTGGGGTTTTTAGAGGCTCCCTCCACCATGAATTGGTCCAAACTGGGGTTTTTAGAGGCTCCCTCCACCATGAATTGGTTCAAACTGGGTTTTTTAGAGGCTCCCTCCACCATGAATTTGCCCAAACTGGGCTGGTTAGAGGCTCCCTCCACCATGAATTGGTCCAAACTGGGCTGTTTAGAGGCTCCCTCCACCATGAATTGGTCCAAACTGGGCTGGTTAGAGGCTCCCTCCACCATGAATTGGTCCAAACTGGGGTTTTTAGAGGCTCCCTCCACCATGAATTGATCCAAACTGGGTTTTTTAGAGGCTCCCTCCACCATGAATTGGTCCAAACTGGGCTGGTTAGAGGTTCCCTCCACCATGAATTGGTCCAAACTGGGCTGGTTAGAGGCTCCCTCCACCATAAATTTGCCCAAACTGGGCTGGTTAGAGGCTTCCCCCCTCCACCATGAATTGGTCCAAACTGGGCTGGTTAGAGGCTCCCTCCACCATGAATTGGTCCAAACTGGGGTTTTTAGAGGCTCCCTCCACCATGAATTGCTCCAAACTGTTTTTTTTAGAGGCTCCCTCCACCATGAATTTGCCCAAACTGGGCTGGTTAGAGGCTCCCTCCACCATGAATTGGTCCAAACTGGGGTTTTTAGAGGCTCCCTCCACCATGAATTGGTCCAAACTGGGCTGTTTAGAGGCTCCCTCCACCATGAATTGGTCCAAACTGGGGTTTTTAGAGGCTCCCTCCACCATGAATTTGCCCAAACTGGGCTGGTTAGAGGCTCCCTCCACCATGAATTGGTCCAAACTGGGTTTTTTAGAGGCTCCCTCCACCATGAATTGGTCCAAACTGGGGTTTTTAGAGGCTCCCTCCACCATGAATTGGTCCAAACTGGGGTTTTTAGAGGCTCCCTACACCATGAATTTGCCCAAACTGGGCTGGTTAGAGGCTCCCTCCACCATGAATTGGTCCAAACTGGGTTTTTTTGAGGCTCCCTCCACCATGAATTGGTCCACACTGGGGTTTTTAGAGGCTCCCTCCACCATGAATTGGTCCAAACTGGGGTTTTTAGAGTCTCCCTCCACCATGAATTGGTCCAAACTGGGATGGTTAGAGGCTCCCTCCACCATGAATTTGCCCAAACTGGGCTGGTTAGAGGCTCCCTCCACCATGAATTGGTCCAAACTGGGGTTTTTAGAGGCTCCCTCCACCATGAATTGGTCCAAACTGGGCTGGTTAGAGGCTCCCTCCACCATGAATTGGTCCAAACTGGGCTGGTTAGAGGCTCTCTCCACCATAAATTTGCCCAAACTGGGCTGGTTAGAGGCTCCCTCCACCATGAATTGGTCCAAACTGGGCTGTTTAGAGGCTCCCTCCACCATGAATTGGTCCAAACTGGGGTTTTTAGAGGCTCCCTCCACCATGAATTGATCCAAACTGGGTTTTTTAGAGGCTCCCTCCACCATGAATTTGCCCAAACTGGGCTGGTTAGAGGCTCCCTCCACCATGAATTGGTCCAAACTGGGCTGGTTAGAGGCTCCCTCCACCATAAATTTGCCCAAACTGGGCTGGTTAGAGGCTCCCTCCACCATGAATTGGTCCAAACTGGGTTTTTTTGAGACTCGCTCCACCATGAATTGGTCCACACTGGGGTTTTTAGAGGCTGCCTCCACCATGAATTGGTCCAAACTGGGCTGGTTAGAGGCTCCCTCCACCATGAATTGGTCCAAACTGGGCTGGTTAGAGGCTCCCTCCACCATGAATTCGCCCAAACTGGGCTGGTTAGAGGCTCCCTCCACCATGAATTGGTCCAAACTGGGGTTTTTAGAGGCTCCCTCCACCATGAATTGGTCCAAACTGGGCTGGTTAGAGGCTCTCTCCACCATAAATTTGCCCAAACTGGGCTGGTTAGAGGCTCCCTTCACCATGAATTGGTCCAAACTGGGCTGTTTAGAGGCTCCCTCCACCATGAATTGGTCCAAACTGGGTTTTTTAGAGGCTCCCTCCACCAAGAATTTGCCCAAACTGGGCTGGTTAGAGGCTCCCTCCACCATGAATTGGTCCAATCTGGGTTTTTAGAGGCTCCCTCCACCATGAATTGGTCCAAACTGGGCTGGTTGGAGGCTCCCTCCACCATGAATTAGTCCAAACTGGGCTGGTTAGAGGCTCCCTCCACCATAAATTTGCCCAAACTGGGCTGGTTAGAGGCTCCCTCCACCATGAATTGGTCCAAACTGGGCTGTTTAGAGGCTCCCTCCACCATGAATTGGTCCAAACTGGGTTTTTTAGAGGCTCCCTCCACCATGAATTGGTCCAAACTGGGCTGGTTAGAGGCTCCCTCCACCATGAATTGGTCCAAACTGGGGGTTTTAGAGGCTCCCTCCATTATGAATTGGTCCAAACTGGGGTTTTTAGAGGCTCCCTCCACCATGAATTGGTCCAAACTGGGTTTTTTAGAGGCTCCCTCCACCATGAATTTGCCCAAACTGGGTTGGTTAGAGGCTCCCTCCACCATGAATTGGTCCAAACTGGGGTTTTTAGAGACTCCCTCCACCATGAATTGGTCCAAACTGGGGTTTTTAGAGGCTCCCTCCACCATGAATTTGCCCAAACTGGGCTGGTTAGAGGCTCCCTCCACCATGAATTGGTCCAAACTGGGGTTTTTAGAGGCTCCCTCCACCATGAATTGGTCCAAACTGGGCTGGTTAGAGGCTCCCTCCACCATGAATTGGTCCAAACTGGGCTGGTTAAAAGCTCTCTCCACCATAAATTTGCCCAAACTGGGCTGGTTAGAGGCTCCCTCCACCATGAATTGGTCCAAACTGCGGTTTTTAGAGGCTCCCTCCACCATGAATTGGTCCAAACTGGGTTTTTTAGAGGCTCCCTCCACCATGAATTTGCCCAAACTGGGCTGGTTAGAGGCTCCCTCCACCATGAATTGGTCCAAACTGGGGTTTTTAGAGGCTCCCTCCACCATGAATTGGTCCAAACTGGGGTTTTTAGAGGCTCCCTCCACCATGAATTGGTCCAAACTGGGGTTTTTAGAGGCTCCCTCCACCATGAATTGGTCCAAACTGGGTTTTTTAGAGGCTCCCTCCACCATGAATTTGCCCAAACTGGGCTGGTTAGAGGCTCCCTCCACCATGAATTGGTCCAAACTGGGGTTTTTAGAGGCTCCCTCCACCATGAATTGGTCCAAACTGGGGTTTTTAGAGGCTTCCTCCACCATGAATTGGTCCAAACTGGGCTGGTTAGAGGCTCCCTCCACCATGAATTGGTCCAAACTGGGGTTTTTAGAGGCTCCCTCCACCATGAATTGGTCCAAACTGGGCTGGTTAGAGGCTCCCTCCACCATGAATTGGTCCAAACTGGGGTTTTTAGAGGCTCCCTCCACCATGAATTGGTCCAAACTGGGGTTTTTAGAGGCTCCCTCCACCATGAATTTGCCCAAACTGGGCTGGTTAGAGGCTCCCTCCACCATGAATTGGTCCAAACTGGGGTTTTTAGAGGCTCCCTCCACCATGAATTGGTCCAAACTGGGGTTTTTAGAGGCTCCCTCCATCTTGAATTGGTCCAAACTGGGTTTTTTAGAGGCTCCCTCCACCATGAATTTGCCTAAACTGTGCTGGTTAGAGGCTCCCTCCACCATGAATTGGTCCAAACTGGGCTGGTTAGAGGCTCTCTCCACCATAAATTTGCCCAAACTGGGCTGGTTAGAGGCTCCCTCCACCATGAATTGGTCCAAACTGGGCTGTTTAGAGGCTCCCTCCACCATGAATTGGTCCAAACTGGGGGTTTTAGAGGCTCCCTCCACCATGAATTGGTCCAAACTGGGGTTTTTAGAGGCTCCCTCCACCATGATTTGGTCCAAACTGGGGTTTTTAGAGGCTCCCTCCACCATGAATTTGCCCAAATTGGGCTGGTTAGAGGCTCCCTCCACCATGAATTGGTCCAAACTGGGCTGGTTAGAGGCTCCCTCCACCATAAATTTGCCCAAACTGGGCTGGTTAGAGGCTCCCTCCACCATGAATTGGTCCAAACTGGGCTGGTTAGAGGCTCCCTCCACCATGAATTGGTCCAAACTGGGGTTTTTAGAGGCTCCCTCCACCATGAATTGGTCCAAACTGGGTTTTTTAGAGGCTCCCTCCACCATGAATTTGCCCAAACTGGGCTGGTTAGAGACTCCCTCCACCATGAATTGGTCCAAACTGGGGTTTTTAGAGGCTCCCTCCACCATGAATTGGTCCAAACTGGGGTTTTTAGAGTCTCCCTCCACCATGAATTGGTCCAAACTGCGTTTTTTAGAGGCTCCCTCCACCATGAATTTGCCCAAACTGGGCTGGTTAGAGGCTCCCTCCACCATGAATTTGCCCAAACTGGGCTGTTTAGAGGCTCCCTCCACCATGAATTGGTCCAAACTGGGGTTTTTAGAGCCTCCCTCCACCATGAATTGGTCCAAACTGGGGTTTTTAGAGGCTCCCTGCACCATGAATTGGTCCAAACTGGGCTGGTTAGAGGCTCCCTCCACCATGAATTGGTCCAAACTGGGGTTTTTAGAGGCTCCCTCCACCATGAATTGGTCCAAACTGGGGTTTTTAGAGGCTCCCTCCACCATGAATTTGCCCAAACTGGGCTGTTTAGAGGCTCCCTCCACCATGAATTGGTCCAAACTGGGGTTTTTAGAGGCTCCCTCCACCATGAATTGGTCCAAACTGGGCTGGTTAAAAGCTCTCTCCACCATAAATTTGCCCAAACTGGGCTGGTTAGAGGCTCCCTCCACCATGAATTGGTCCAAACTGCGGTTTTTAGAGGCTCCCTCCACCATGAATTGGTCCAAACTGGGTTTTTTAGAGGCTCCCTCCACCATGAATTTGCCCAAACTGGGCTGGTTAGAGGCTCCCTCCACCATGAATTGGTCCAAACTGGGGTTTTTAGAGGCTCCCTCCACCATGAATTGGTCCAAACTGGGGTTTTTAGAGGCTCCCTCCACCATGAATTGGTCCAAACTGGGGTTTTTAGAGGCTCCCTCCACCATGAATTGGTCCAAACTGGGTTTTTTAGAGGCTCCCTCCACCATGAATTTGCCCAAACTGGGCTGGTTAGAGGCTCCCTCCACCATGAATTGGTCCAAACTGGGGTTTTTAGAGGCTCCCTCCACCATGAATTGGTCCAAACTGGGGTTTTTAGAGGCTTCCTCCACCATGAATTGGTCCAAACTGGGCTGGTTAGAGGCTCCCTCCACCATGAATTGGTCCAAACTGGGGTTTTTAGAGGCTCCCTCCACCATGAATTGGTCCAAACTGGGCTGGTTAGAGGCTCCCTCCACCATGAATTGGTCCAAACTGGGGTTTTTAGAGGCTCCCTCCACCATGAATTGGTCCAAACTGGGGTTTTTAGAGGCTCCCTCCACCATGAATTTGCCCAAACTGGGCTGGTTAGAGGCTCCCTCCACCATGAATTGGTCCAAACTGGGGTTTTTAGAGGCTCCCTCCACCATGAATTGGTCCAAACTGGGGTTTTTAGAGGCTCCCTCCATCTTGAATTGGTCCAAACTGGGTTTTTTAGAGGCTCCCTCCACCATGAATTTGCCTAAACTGTGCTGGTTAGAGGCTCCCTCCACCATGAATTGGTCCAAACTGGGCTGGTTAGAGGCTCTCTCCACCATAAATTTGCCCAAACTGGGCTGGTTAGAGGCTCCCTCCACCATGAATTGGTCCAAACTGGGCTGTTTAGAGGCTCCCTCCACCATGAATTGGTCCAAACTGGGGGTTTTAGAGGCTCCCTCCACCATGAATTGGTCCAAACTGGGGTTTTTAGAGGCTCCCTCCACCATGATTTGGTCCAAACTGGGGTTTTTAGAGGCTCCCTCCACCATGAATTTGCCCAAATTGGGCTGGTTAGAGGCTCCCTCCACCATGAATTGGTCCAAACTGGGCTGGTTAGAGGCTCCCTCCACCATAAATTTGCCCAAACTGGGCTGGTTAGAGGCTCCCTCCACCATGAATTGGTCCAAACTGGGCTGGTTAGAGGCTCCCTCCACCATGAATTGGTCCAAACTGGGGTTTTTAGAGGCTCCCTCCACCATGAATTGGTCCAAACTGGGTTTTTTAGAGGCTCCCTCCACCATGAATTTGCCCAAACTGGGCTGGTTAGAGACTCCCTCCACCATGAATTGGTCCAAACTGGGGTTTTTAGAGGCTCCCTCCACCATGAATTGGTCCAAACTGGGGTTTTTAGAGTCTCCCTCCACCATGAATTGGTCCAAACTGCGTTTTTTAGAGGCTCCCTCCACCATGAATTTGCCCAAACTGGGCTGGTTAGAGGCTCCCTCCACCATGAATTTGCCCAAACTGGGCTGTTTAGAGGCTCCCTCCACCATGAATTGGTCCAAACTGGGGTTTTTAGAGCCTCCCTCCACCATGAATTGGTCCAAACTGGGGTTTTTAGAGGCTCCCTGCACCATGAATTGGTCCAAACTGGGCTGGTTAGAGGCTCCCTCCACCATGAATTGGTCCAAACTGGGGTTTTTAGAGGCTCCCTCCACCATGAATTGGTCCAAACTGGGGTTTTTAGAGGCTCCCTCCACCATGAATTTGCCCAAACTGGGCTGTTTAGAGGCTCCCTCCACCATGAATTGGTCCAAACTGGGGTTTTTAGAGGCTCCCTCCACCATGAATTGGTCCAAACTGGGCTGTTTAGAGGCTCCCTCCACCATGAATTGGTCCAAACTGCGTATTTTAGAGGCTCCCTCCACCATGAATTTGCCCAAACTTGGCTGGTTAGAGGCTCCCTCCACCATGAATTTGCCCAAACTGGGCTATTTAGAGGCTCCCTCCACCATGAATTGGTCCAAACTGGGTTTTTTAGAGCCTCCCTCCACCATGAATTGGTCCAAACTGGGGTTTTTAGAGGCTCCCTCCACCATGAATTGGTCCAAACTGGGCTGGTTAGAGGCTCCCTCCACCATGAATTGGTCCAAACTGGGGTTTTTAGAGGCTCCCTCCACCATGAATTTGCCCAAACTGGGCTGTTTAGAGGCTCCCTCCACCATGAATTGGTCCAAACTGGGGTTTTTAGAGGCTCCCTCCACCATGAATTGGTCCAAACTGGGCTGTTTAGAGGCTCCCTCCACCATGAATTGGTCCAAACTGCGTTTTTTAGAGGCTCCCTCCACCATGAATTTGCCCAAACTTGGCTGGTTAGAGGCTCCCTCCACCATGAATTTGCCCAAACTGGGCTATTTAGAGGCTCCCTCCACCATGAATTGGTCCAAACTGGGTTTTTTAGAGCCTCCCTCCACCATGAATTGGTCCAAACTGGGGTTTTTAGAGGCTCCCTCCACCATGAATTGGTCCAAACTGGGCTGGTTAGAGGCTCCCTCCACCATGAATTGGTCCAAACTGGGGTTTTTAGAGGCTCCCTCCACCATGAATTGGTCCAAACTGGGTTTTTTAGAGGCTCCCTCCACCATGAATTGGTCCAAACTGGGGTTTTTAGAGGCTCCCTCCACCATGAATTGGTCCAAACTGGGGTTTTTAGAGGCTCCCTCCACCATGAATTTGCCCAAACTGGGGTGTTTAGAGGCTCCCTCCACCATGAATTTGCCCAAACTCTGCTGGTTAGAGGCTCAATCCACCCTGATTTTCAAAACAAATGTTGGTGCCAACCTCAACTTACTACAAGGGCCAAATTCACTGCTGGTGACAAGCTCTCCTCACTGTAAGTGCCAAATACACATGTTTCAAGGTGTTTTCCTACTGTCAGAGAGGTGGTATTGAGTGTGTAAAGTGTGTAGTTGTTAGGCTGTGATGTTGGGGTAATAGAGGGTCTTTGGTGTGTTAGATGCCCCCAGACATGCTTCCCCTGCTGTCCCAGTGTCATTCCAGAGGTGTTGGCATCATTTCCTGTGGTGTCATAGTGGACTTGGTGACCCTCCAGACACGGATTTGGGTTTCCCCCTTAACGAGTATATGTTCCCCATAGACTATAATGGGGTTCGAAACCCGTTTGAACACTCGAACAGTGAGCGGCTGTTCGATTCGAATTTCGAACCTCGAACATTTTAGTGTTCGCTCATCTCTAGTAGGGTATATTTAAATTTAAGTTTATACAGGGTTATGTTGTGCAAATCATGTAGTTATTTGTGGAGTTCAGAGACAGTTTTAGCTATGGTAAGAATGCTTATTTAATCTGTGAAGATCTGCTAGTTTAGCAAAGATAGAATGGATAGTTGCCTAACCTTTTTCAACATGCAAAGCCTGTTTAATGAGGGTCCATTCACAATGAGGTTTTTGGTGAGGATTTTGTAGCTGAATCTGTGCCAGAATTCACATGGAAAAAAACCATCCTCATAGAGTTCCATGGGTTCTGCTAGCTTTTTTTTCCACTAGGGGATTTTTTCTGCTATCGGAAAAAATAACTTCCTTTAGGTGGATTCTGCCTGCAAAAACCAACGCAGTTAATGGTAGGTGGAGAAGAAAGGCTATTCGTCTCCTACCTTGCTCAGTTGCCTCCGGCCCGCTGTTCTGTAAAAATTAGAGATGAGCGAGTACTGTTCGGATCAGCCGATCCGAACAGCACGCTCGCATAGAAATGAATGGGCATAGCCGGCACGCGGGAGGTTAAGCGGCCGGCTGCCATCAAAGCCGAAGTACCAGGTGCATCCATTCATTTCTATGGAGCGTGCTGTTCAGATCGGCTGATCCGAACAGTACTTGCTCATCTCTAATAAAAATACATTTTTTTACCAGTATACAAATGAGTTCTCCCGCAGCAATGGAGGCGGGCCCCAACGAGCATGCGCAGTACACTCCTGTAGTTCTTGTAGTTCTAAGGAGAACTATGGGAGCGTACTGCGCACATGCACTAGAACGGAGTGTGACGCCAGCTGTTGAAGATGGAGGCGTCGCTGGACAGAGTTCTCTGGCAGCAGTGGGGATGCCCCCATTGCCGTTTGAGCACTGGGCTGGCAGCAGTGGGGATGACCCCATTGCCATTTGAGCGCTGGGGCCCACCCCCATTGTTGCAAGAGAACTCATTTGCATACCAGTAAAAACCAGTATTTCTACAGAACGGCGGGCTGGAGGCGACTGAGCAAGATAGGAGATGAATATCCTTTCTTAAGGCTATTCTGACGTGGTAAATTGAAAAATTTTGTTTTAGTGGTAGAATCCCTTTAATGACAACTGGGGTCCAAGTTCAGCACACGTCCATCTGGATTATGAAGATATTTGGGTGTTCAGGATCAGTCTCTCAGCACTGTATGAGATTTCTACTCTTACTATTATTCTATTGATGTTTCCTGTGTGGGGAATTGCTCAGGTAGATGCTTGTAGCAGTGCAGAAAACAGGGACACAGCTTTATTCACTTTTAGTGCATTCACTGCCTTTGCAAAGGCACAAAATAACCAAAACAAAAACCTTCTCGGGTGAGAACTCACTTAAACATAAGGAACTATTCCCTGACTATAAAGGAGGCTGGCTACCAGACTCCCACCTTGGCAACAACAAAGGTTGGCACAGTACCTGCTCTGTAGATTTGGTCTGGACAGGTCAACTATGTCTTTGTGGTGCCACACCTCCCAGTCTTCACACACAGACTTTATCAGGCCTTGATTACCCAGCTGACCTCCCTGGTGTGGGTCTGGACACCTGAGATGTAGCAGAGCTGAGCATGTACTGAGCTCTGCTACAGCGGAGAAGTAGTAGAGCTGGCCGTGCACTGATCTCTGCTACACCTGAGATGTAGCAGAGCTGGCCGTGCGCTGTGCTCTTCTACACCCGTGATGTAGCTGAGCTGACCGTGCGCTGATCTCTGCTACACCGGAGATGTAGCAGAGCTGGCCGTGCGCTGAGCTGTGCTACACCATGGATGTAGCAGAGCTGGCCGTGAGCTCAGCTCTGCTACACCCGAGATGTAGCAGAGCTGGCCGTGCACTGAGCTCTGCTACACCGGAGATGCAGCAGGGTTCAGCGCACACTCAGCTCTGCTACATAACAGGTGTAGCAGAGCTCAGCACATGGCCAGCTCTGCTACATCGCCGGTGTAGCAGAGCTCAGCGCATGGTCAGCTCTGCTATATCTCCGGTGTAGCAGAGCTCAGTGCACGGCCAGCTCTACTACATCTCCGGTGGGGCAGAACTCAGGGCACGGCCAGCTCTGCTACATCTCTGGTGTAGCAGAGCTGTGCACTCAACACTGCTACATCTGAAATCGTACTACAATGAAGACTGCTGTAGACCGATCTTAGACTCCGCCTCTTCACAGACGAGCCTCCGTCAGGACCAGCGTTGAGTGGCCGAATGCTGTACTCTGTATGGCATTCAGCCAATCAACACTGGTCAATGCATTCCTATGGGAAACAGTCAGCTCCTGCATATTGCAAGCTGACAGGGATCCCGACCTAATACAGGGACTTGGGCATGTTAGGTGCCCCCAGGCATGCTTCCCCTGCTGTCCCAGTTGCATTCCAGAGTGTTGGCATCATTTCCTGGGGTGTCATGGTGGACTTGGTGACTCTCCTGAGTAGAAGAGTGGGTTCCCCTGAAACAAAGCATTTTTCCCCATAGACTATAATGGGATTCGATATTCATTCGAATACTTCGAATATTGAGGGGCTATTCGAAACAAATATCGAATATCAAATATTTCACTGTTCGCTCATCTCCACATATAGCATAAATTACAGCAAATTAGAATACAGGCCAATACAATCATGGCCAACCCCAATACTTTTTTTTTTTTTTTTTTTTTTTTTGCCACTGTGCCTTCTCCTTTCTAAGGGGATCAACAGAAAATGCTAAATTGCTAAAAATAGTATGAAAAAGCTACAGTAACCGGTAATTTTTACAATCAGCGTTGACTTTGATCACAACAGATTAATGTATACTTTATTCTATATGCTTTTTTACAGAATTTACATTTTTCCTAATTTTTTATATTGGCAACAGCTCGAAGATGACCTAGTTAGGATAGTGATTTTAGAAAATCAATATAAGATCTTTGTGTAATTTGACTTTAGTTCCTGGAGGATTAATTAATTCATGAAGTATAGAATAATATCATTATAACAATTCCTGAATAAAATGTATCCCAGTTAGTTCAGTTCAGTTAGTCATTCAAAACAAATTAATTTAATTAACATAAAAACCGTATTTAATTTGATTGAAATAAAATGAATGCTTTTAGGATGAATCAGAAATTCTTTGAGAATGTGCTATAGTTTTTCATTAAAACTGATTGAAGAATACATTAAGCTTATTGAAGAAGTGGTTCAATGACAATGAAGAAGAGGAGCTGAATTGGTCCAACAGTCCCCAGACCTCAACCTAATTGAACACTAGTGGGTAGAGTCAAAGAAAAAACTGTATTCGTACCCAAGTGAGTCACCCAGTATACCCCAAAACTGGCAACATGTAGAAGACACCTAGAATCAGATTTTGGTTGACACATGCTTGAATCTGATCTAAAGCATGCCCAGAAGGATTCAGGCAGTGTTGAAAGCCAAAAGTGGATTTACAAAATAATAAAAATTAAAATGTAGATTTTTAGAAGCAAAACCATAGCAATGAAGTTACATGACAAGAATCTGAATGACTGACCCTATGCTAAATAGTTACAAGTCAAAGTTATGTATGAGATAGCCAAAATGCCAAAGTGATTGTTTATAAAATGATGGTAGTCTCACATTGGAAGCTGTAGTAAATGGTGAGATATGGAGCCTGGAAGTCAAAAATTCAAAGCATTGTTACTAGAGATGAGCGAGTAGTACTCAATCGAGTAGGTATTCGATTGAATACTACGGTATTCGAAATACCCATACTCGATCGAGCACCACTCGCTGTTCGAATGTAAAAGTTCGATGCAGAACCAGCATTGATTGGCCGAATGCTATACAGTCTTCTCCGTGCAGCTTCCCCGCTGCGTCTTCCAGCTTGTAGTGCGGGCATGCGCAGTCGGCTCTGCCCAGGCCCGATGCCTGGCAGAGTGAATGAAGAGCCGGAAGACGCCGCGGGGACGCTGCAAGGAGAAGACTGCTCGGAGTATCCAGCCCAACCCTCACTCGTGGACTTGGTAAGTATAATTTGATCGAACGTTGCCTACCCCTGAAACGAGCATTTTCCCCCCATAGACTATAATAGGGTTCGATATTCGATTTGAGTAGTCGAATATTGAGGGGCTACTCGAAACGAATATCGAACCTCGAACATTTTACTGTTCGCTCATCTCTAATTGTTACCCTTTTGCTCATCAGTGAATAACAATATTGAAACAATATATTCAGTAATGAGTATGAGCACCACACGCAGAAATACACTCTCTTACATTCCACGACATGCTATCTATGAGGTTATTCTATAATATTATGACATGCTGAATGCCCTTGGGCATGCAAATCATCAAGATTGGCTGCTGGCAGTCCTCTTTGCAATTGCCAACCAATTGAATCCCTGATGTGCTCTATGGGATTAGGACCAATGTAATGTTTCCTTTTTAAGGCCTCTTGATGGCATTGAAGGCAAAAGCATGATTAATATAAAGTACTTATATTTCTTAACTCCGTAACGGCTACCTATATACTATGTCTCTGGACAGTCAGCTTTTAACACTGCATAGACATATTGATATATGAATACGTTCTTATAGATAGATACAGAGATTGTGCATCTGGAGGAGTGAGGAGATGACTGAATGATAGACTTCCGATAGAGAAGGAAGAAACTGTTTTATTACTGTTTATTACAGTGTTCAGTGAGAACTGTGTATATGGATCAGGAAGCCACCATGTTCCTTCCTGCCTCTACATTACTGGGTGCCAGATAACTGCAAGAGCTGCTTGGTTCTAGCAGACCCAACTCATCTGGCACATGTTTGGAGGCTGTAACAGGGGCTAATAGTTCTACTTCAGTTACTATTATTACCATATAGGGGGCACAATGTGTTTAAATAATTTTACAAAATCTTAAAAAATAAAATAAATAAAAAAGAAATCCACCACTAGTCCTCACTACAGCTTCCAGCCCTATCCTGGACTACACAAAACTATGTCACTTAGGTAAAAAAAAAAAAAAAAACCTTAATGGAGAAAGAAAACTATTTAAATGAATATTTTATTAGCACATTGTTCTACTAAAAAAGTGAAACAGCGTAAACAAACATTTCCCATCTTTTTTTTTACCTGAAAAACAAAAACAAAGATGTGAATGATTATGAAGCCTTTAGGTAAGAACAGATGGTTCTTATTCCAGAGCTCTAGAAGCCCTGCATGCCACCAGACAGCACTTCTGTGAAATTGTATAAATAAATATTCTCCATTAGAAACTTACTGCTGTAGAATTGAATGGAAATCAGTTTTCTACTGGAATGCATTGTGAGTTCATTGTGGGAAAAGTGTATTACAAATGCATTGTGACATTAGCACCATGTGCTGTATTCATTCTTCCTTATTTCTGGTATATCACAAACTCCCATCATCCTAAGGGTATGTTTACAAGGCGGAAACCAAATTCCGCCGTGTGAACTTTCTGCGCGGCTAGCCGCGATGGGATTTTGATGCAGTGCACCAGCATTCAGTCGTGGCATTCTGCTCCTGATTAGGCCCGAATTAATGGTTGTAAACTTTGTTTGTCTGTTCTGCAGCAGAAGCTATAGTTAGTCTTGTGTATTAAGACATGGACATCTGCGAGCCTATGTTGCCGATCAGCAACTAGTGTTCATTCAATACAGTCGTGTAAGACCAGCCATACATGTATATCCTGGTGTGCATAGGGGTTAAGCAATCACAGGCAGATTACGCTAGGTTCACACCTGCGCTCAGGGTCTCTGTTCTGTGGTTTCCGTCAGCTTCGGGCACGCCTACCTCTTCTGTCTTCTTGTAGTGACGCCCTCTGGTTCCGTGTCTTCTTCCATCTTCTTGTCTTCAAATCCCGCGCCTGTGTAGTAGCGCTTCCCTCCGGAGCACATTTACAGTGCCTGAGTAGCCTTTTTAAAGGCTATTGAGGCATATGTGGGGCTCTAGTAGCATAATTCTGCTGATAGAGCCCCTTTAAAGACAAACTGCTGTTCTAATAGTAAAGTGCTGATTTTGCCTGCACTTATTTGGAAAATATCGACTGTTCGAATATCGAACCCCATTATAGTCTATGGGGAAAAAAATACTCGTTAAGGGGGAAACCACTATTCGACTCAGGAGGGTCACCAAGTCCACTATGACACCTCAGCAAATGATGACAACACCTCTGGAATGCAACTGGGACAGCAGGGGAAGCATGCCTGGGGGCATCTAACACGCCCAATTCCCTGTATTACCCCACTATCACAGCCTAACAACTACACACTTTACACACTCAATACAACCTCTCAGACAGTGGAAAAATAGTTGGAAACATTCCTTCCTCACCAATTGTATGGACAGGATAATCAGAGTTTTGCACCTTTCTTTGAGTGGAGCCTTGTACTGGCAGAGTATTAGGCCCTTTCTGAGAGTGGAGGCTTGCAGTAGCAGAGTTTTGCACCTTTTTGTGAGTGGAGTATTGCACCGGCAAAGTATTAGGCCCTTTCTGTGAGTGGAGCCTTGCAGCAGCAGAGTATTAGGCCCTTTCTTTGAGTGGAGCCTTGCACCGGCAGAGTGTTAGGCCCTTTCTGTGAGTGAAGCCTTGCAGCAGCAGAGTTTTGCACCATTTTGTGAATGGAGTATTGCACCAGCAGACTATTAGGCCCTTTCTGTGAGTGGAGCCTTGCAGCAGCAGAGCGTTAGGCCCTTTCTTTGAGTGGAGCCTTGCACCGGCACAGTATTAGGCCCTTTCTGTGAGTGGAGCATTGCACCAGCTTAGTGAGCATCCCTCACCTTGGAGGCAGTGTGTTGGCATTTCCCCAAGCTGCTGAGCTTCAGCACGGCCTGCTTACGTCTACCCACGCCAGTGCTGTAATGTTTTCAGCTCGTAGTTGTGGTCGATTTAACGGAGGAGGAGGAGGATGGTGTAGTTTCAGAGCCCCTGCCAGGAATGTTAGGAGGGGAGACGAGGTATACCGGCCCAGTTTGTGACCCAGTCTCAGCCTCATACATTTGCATATTCTTCCCAGAATTAAATAATCATGGCTTCTCTAAACCACACTGTTAAAACCTGGATTAAGCCTGCCAATAGGTTGCCAAATAATGTGTATCACAGTTAGTTTTGGGTGGGTACACATCAGTGAAACCTGAATTAAGTGTATATAGGCTGAAAATTTGAGTGTATCCCACTTAGTTTTGGGATGCATCAGATCTTTCCGAAAGGTATCACCCTTGGTTTGGAAAGAACCGATCTAAACGTTGCACCTTCAATGGAGTTGAGCCTTGGGCTAGTTTAGTCTTTTGCACTTTTTTTTGTTGTGGAGCCTCTAACCAGCAGAGTTTGGGGAAATCAGGGTGGATTTAGCCTCTAACCAGAAGAGTTTGGGGAAATCAGGGTGGATTCAGCCTCTAACCAGCAGAGATTGGAGAAATCAGGGTGGATTGAGCCTAGAAGGATCAGAATTGTGCAACACAGATGGTGGAGGAATATGAGGAGGAATTGTAGAGGTTGAGCGCAGACATGACAATTCATGTGCTTGATACTGGTGGGCACGAAAATGATGGGTCTATCCAGTGGCTGTTCATTTTGATGAAAGTCAGCCGGTTGGCACTCTCAGCTGACAGCCGGCTGCGCTTATCCTTGATGATACCACCGGCTGCGCTGAAGACCCTTTCAGATTTTTTTAACTTGATTACCCCCACTGGGGCACCATTTATTTTTCTATAAAAGACATACATACATCTATAATACAATTACATATACAATACATAAGACATACAGATATCAACAATATCAATAATTTCTATGACTTACAATTACATATACAATACATGAGACATACAAATATCAGTAATATCAATAATATCTATATCATCATCACACACCAATAATTTACATAGAATATCTTTATAATTTTAGCAGTTCTATCATTTCAAAGCTATATCAAACATCAAAAGATAATACCTTTCTCCTCATCCTTTTTCATCCTGTTTCACATTTTTCTCCATTATCCCCTCTATAAGTTTCCTTTGTTTCTCTTCTCTAGCATCATATTCTTCCCTATTTACCTTATACTTCCCATTCTTGTACCCTTTACTTACTGGTGCTAAATACCCCCCATCTAACGCTAGGGACACCAATATATCCATTTTACTCTCATCTAAATCCCTCACATCTAGCAGTTTCCTAGCTATTGGAAGACCCTTTCAGATAGCACGCTGGCAGCAGGGCAGGACAGCACCTCCAAGGCGTATAGGGCAAGTTCAAGCCACAGGTCCAACTTCGACACCCAATACATGTAGGGCGCGGACAGGGCAGTGGTCGGACAGGTATTCCATCAACATGCACCTATACTTTTCCTGCCTGGGGACACTAGGCCCCTCAATGGCGGGAGTTTGGCGAGGGGGTGCCATTAATGCAGGGATAGGGAACCTTCGGCTCTCCAGCTGCTGTGAAACTACAACTCCCAACATGCTCCATTCACTTCCATGGGCATTCCAAGAACAGCAGAGCAAGTATGCATGCTGGGAGTTGTAGTTTTGTAACAGCTGGAGAGCCGTACGTTCCCTACCCCTGCATTAACGTGTTCCAGAGCATAGACAGTGTACCCCTTGTGGGTGTGGACCGAATGGCACTTGTTCGCCTCATGGAGGAACTGTCCTCTCTGCCATCAACGACACTTGATGGAAACATCTCCATCATGTTCTGCACAAATTGCTTGTGGCAATCATTAATGCAATTGTCCCTCCCCTCTACCAGAATAAAAGACGAGATGTTATTTTTATACCGGGGGGTCAAGAATTGAAAATATCCAGTATTGGTTGCTCTCCATTATTTTTACTACACACTTGTCACTTGAAAAGCACCTCAACATGAAGTCAGCCATGTGTGCCAGTGTTACTTGGCATGACTTTGCTGCCCCCACCGGAAAGGTCACTCTCCATTTCCTCCTCTTCCTCCTCCTCCCTTTCGCCCCATCTGCACTGCAAGAATAGGACACATTGAACTTCCCCGGTAGCCTCCTGTGTCACAATCATATCATCTGCCACGTCTTCATCCTCCTCCTCCTCCATCATTAAACGCTGTGAAGCGGACAGGTGTGTGGAACTACTCTCCTGCTGTTCTCCGGTTCTGCTGTTACACTCAAATGTCTGAGAGATGGTGGGTTGCTGGGAGGAGGCGCATTATGGTGCAGGAGAAGGAGCTGAGACAGGAACAGGGGAGGATGAGGGAGAAGTCCCCAAAGTGGCGGAGCCAGATGTTGCGGTGTCCTGGCTGGTGCTCTGAACTGCAGCGCCAGCACTGGCAACAGGCGTGCTTATGCGGTGCTATGGGCCATCTTTCTTCTTATGATCGATGTTTCAGCCATACCATTCTTTGTGCCGTGTATATACTAGACGAAGCTTTTTTACTCATGATTAGTCCATTTATCCACATCACTAATTTGTCAGAACACGCATGCGCACTTGAGAGTAAGTCGGACATCTTTATTGTGGGCAGCACGAGTGCTTATGCGGTGCTATGGGCCATCTTTCTTCTCACGATCGTTGTTCCGTAAGTTCACTCTGGTTTTATTTTATTATATTATCTGTATTTTATTATATGCATGTTTATGTATGTTTTATCTGTTTATGATATGGATTCATTTTGTTTTTTGTTTTTTTGTTTTGTATGTTTGTCATGTTTTTCATTGTGACCTTTTGATTGTTACGTAGAGTTTCTGACCCTAGTACAAAACAGGTGTATGATTAATCAATAGTACTATTTAAGGTTGTCAGTTTTTTTGTGGTGTCAGACTATGAGGAAGGGGCAACTATAACGCCCCGAAACGCGTCAGTCATACGTTTTTTGTTCAACTCTGCCATCATGAACATTGGTTAACATTTTATCGGGCATATTATGTCCAAAGAAATTTTTCACAATAAAGGCTGTTTTATCTTAAGGAATTTGATGCTGGATTTTTCAATTTTGGATAAACAGTGGGAGAGGCAGTGGTGGCAATGCCGGACGACGATTGTCCTGTGTTTGCTCTCTCCCACTGAGTCCAGTGCTTGGATTCCAAATGACGGCGCATGGAAGTGGTCGAAAGGTTGATCTTTTCAGAGCCCCTACTCAGTTTTGAGTGGCAAATTGTGAAAACCGCACTATATTTGTCCTCCACGCATTCCTTGAAAAATCTCCACACCATCGAGGAATGTGTCCTCGATGGGTGAGTTTTTCTGGGCTGGCTATGATAGGGAACATCTTGGGTCATTCTGGGCATGGCCTGGCTTCGGCGAAGCAGCCGACCTCTGCCTCTGGACATGCTTCTGCCTCTAGCTACCCTCTTTGGTGCTGCACCTACCTCAAAATTGACACTGCTGTCCCCGCTTGACATCCCCCCTGTCCAGGTCCGGTCAGTGTCCTCGTCGTTCACCACCTCCTCTTCAAATTCCTCTCTTGCCTCTACCTCCTGCACACCGCACATAGCAACAGGCTGCCCTAATGGCAATTGTGTCTCGTCATCGTCACTGAGGGTGGGTTGCTGGTCAATTACTACAAAATCAACAGGAGATGGAGGACGCTCCAGTGTTTGGACATCTGGACACAGAAACTCGTCTGGTAGCTCCGTGGAATCGGAAAATGGAGGGACAGGGAGAGGGACAGTTAAAGGACGAGAGAACAGCTCCTGGGAGCAGGGAAAGTTGGGGTTACTCTGCTGGGAAGATTGGGCATTTTGGAAAGAAGGCTGAACAGAATGTTGTGTAGGAGGAGGAGTTGAGGTAGAGGCTGACTGGCTGGTGGATAATGTGGTGGAAGCATTATCAGACAGCCATTGTAACACATGTTCCTGGTACTCGGGCCTAGTTAGGTTTGTTATTTGGTTATAACCAAATCAATTTCTCAGCTATGGACGGCACCGTTTCTATCTCTTCCCATGTTCCCTTGCAGTGGAGCAACTATGGCTGTATAAGTCTCCACACACCTGAGAAGGTGGTCTCTCCCTAAGGATAGACATTATCCCCATAATCTGGTCTCAGCCTCTCACTTAAACCTAATCAATTCTCTCTAGGCTGCGCTGATGAAGTCCAAAGAGAGAAACGGTGCCGGCCGTAGCTGAGAAATTGATTTGGTTATAACCTCGTATTATGCAGCAAAGGCTTCTGGGAAGTCGGGCATGATGTTCAGGGTGCTTGCTATAGAGGGCAGCATAACAGAGGCACTGTCTCCCTGTTTATATCTTGGGAGACAGATTTGCATATTCTTCCCATGTTCCCTTGCAGTGGAGCAACTATGGCTGTATAAGTCTCCACACACCTGAGAAGGTTGTCTCTCCCTAAGGATAGACATTATCCCCATAATACGGACAGAGTAGTGCTAGAATTCAACAGACATAGATAGGTCAGGTTTATAGACCCTTTCATTATTTTGCCAATAATCTAACATTGTGTGACATTACTTGCAATAGAACATTTGTAAGAACATTTTTTTTTCGTAATAACTTCATTATTGTCTTTACAAGGTTAAAATAACAGTGAAAATGTTACATTGAGATCACATAGCACATGACAATTTGTATAATTGAGATGTGATACTGCAAGAACTAAAAAGACAGAAAGGAAAAAGGAGTGGAGGGATGGGAGGATAGAGAAGGAAAGGGATCATGGGAGAAAACCGGGGGGCATGGGTAGTGTTGTTGAATTAGCAGAAATAAGAAATCTAAGTATGTTGGATTACTTCTAAATACACGCCATGGTTCCCAGAGTTTTGCAAATATGGACTGAGACCTAAATTTCCAACTATCCAACTCCTCCACACGGAAAATCTAATCAACTTTGGAAATCTATAATTCAATAAACCATTTTAGGGGGATGATGAGTTTAGCAGCTTGGAGTAGATGAGTGGGTAGGTCTATCTCTGAGGGTGCCCATGGGTGGTGGAGTAGTATTAAAGGGATTCTATTATTAGAATCTTTTTATTCAGTACTATCACATAGGAATATCCTTAAGAAAGGCTATTCTTCCCCTACCTTTAGAATTCTTCTCTGTGCCGCCATTCCGGTGATATTCCATGTTTTCTCCATATGCAAATGACTCTCCAGACAGCACAGGGGGCGGTCCTTGAAGACTCTCCAGCAACGCACTTCTTCTACAGCCGCGCATCCTCCTGCATCTCCCAAGCGAACACCCCGAATGGAAACCTGAATGCAGGTGGAAAACTTGCATAACTGATCTATTCTAATCTCCTTTTTAACTTCAATACAATTTTGTGCCACATTCACTGTATCATTATAATGACAACAATTATTTACTATATATCTCTTTTGTAATTACATGGTCACTAGGCAGATACTGCACTTTGTATCCCTTGTTCTTGAACAGTCAGTTCTAAAAAGTGATCTTTTTTTTTCTTAGCAGAATATATAATAGTATAATAAATTTTATTTATATAGCGCCAACATACAGTGGTCAATATACAGTATATAATATACTGATGGTCTTGTAGTCTGTGTAATTGTGGTCTGATATCTTGATCATCAAAATATCATTGGTGGGATAGGTGAACAGAAAGAAGCTGTTGTGCTTCTCTTAAAGGGGTTGTCCCGTCACAAGGATCCTATCTATAATGCTTGTAAATGTGAATGTAACACTTTTCCTAAATACAATGCTTCAGCAAAACTGCTTTGTTTGGCCACTATCTCACTTTATTCATTTTTTTTGTGGCCACAGCCCTGACCTGAGTCAAGTGATGTGTCTGCCTGCTCTCAGGGGGGAGGGAGGAGGGGCTAAGTGCACGGGAGCGAGCCTGGAGGGGGGGGGTAGTTTACCCTTTGGGGGACAGGTGAAGCCAGCAACATCGCTATGCTTCTGCCCTGCATGAAGACAGCAGGAGCGGAATAACAGCATCGCTTCTGCCGCTGCTGTCTTCATGCAGGGCAGGCACATAGCGATGTTGCTGGCTTCACCTGTGTCGGTATCTAAGTCCCCGGCATCCGCTGTAATAGGCGGATGCTGGGGACTGTTAGATGCCGGCACAGGCACATCGCTATGCTTCTGCCCTGCATGAAGACAGCAGCGGCAGAAGCGATGCTGTTCCGCTCCGGGGTCACATATGCAAAGCCAAGCGGCGAGATGCCGCCGGCCCTGCGTGCAAGCTCATACACCAGTCTAGCCTTCACAATGCTAATACAGACCCGCAGGGTGTCGGGTCTGTATTCGCATTGTGAAGGGTAGACTGGTTTATGAGCGCGCACGCAGGGCCGGCGGCATCTCGCCGCTTGGCTTTGCATATGTGACCCTGCCCAATAATGACGAGACAAAGTCAGAAGACAGAAGATTTTAGAGGAACGAAGACGGGTAAGTATTAGAGATGAGCGAACAGTGTTCTATCGAACACATGTTCGATCGGATATCAGGGTGTTCGCCATGTTCGAATCGAATCGAACACCGCGTGGTAAAGTGCGCCAAAATTCGATTCCCCTCCCACCTTCCCTTGCGCCTTTTTTGCACCAATAACAGCGCAGGGGAGGTGGGACAGGAACTACGACACCGGGGGCATTGAAAAAAATTGGAAAAAGTCATTGTCTGCCGAAATCAGGTGACCTCCATTTTAGACGAATAGTGCATTTCAAATTCGGGTCATATGAGAATGTGAATTTTGTGACTATGAGACAGGGATAGCTGTACAGGCAGGGATAGCTAGGGATAACCTTTATTTAGGGGGGAATGTTATTAAAAATAACTTTTTGGGGCTCTATCGGGTGTGTAATTGTGATTTTTGTGAGATAAACTTTTTCCCATAGGGATGCATTGGCCAGCACTGATTGGCCGAATTCCGTACTCTGGCCAATCAGTGCTGGCCAATGCATTCTATTGGCGTGATGAAGCAGTGCTGAATGTGTGTGTTTAGCTCAACTACACCGGTGGAGTAGTTGAGCTAAGCACACAGATTCAGCTCTGCTTCAATCAGCGCTGGCCAATGCATTCTATTAGCTTGATGAAGCAGAGTGTGCACAAGGGTTCAAGCGCACCCTCGGCTCTGATGTAGCAGAGCCGAGGGTGCACAAGGGTTCAAGCGCACCCTCGGCTCTACTACATCAGAGCCGAGGGTGCGCTTGAACCCTTGTACAGCCTCGGCTCTGCTACATCAGAGCCGAGGGTGCGCTTGAACACTTGTGCACACTCTGCTTCATCAAGCTAATAGAATGCATTGGCCAGCGCTGATTGAAGCAGAGCTGAATCTGTGTGCTTAGCTCAACTACTCCACCGGTGTAGTTGAGCTAAACACACACATTCAGCACTGCTTCATCACGCCAATACAATGCATTAGTCAGTGCCGATTGGCCAGAATACGGAATTCGGCCAATCAGCGCTGGCTCTGCTGGAGGAGGCGGAGTCTAAGATCGCTCCACACCAGTCTCCATTCAGGTCCGACCTTAGACTCCGCCTCCTCCGGCAGAGCCAGCGCTGATTGGCCGAAGGCTGGCCAATACATTCCTATGCGAATGCAGAGACTTAGCAGTGCTGAGCCATTTCTGCTCAACTACACATCTGATGTAGCAATCTGATGTAGCAGAGCCGAGGGTGCACTAGAACCCCTGTGCAAACTCAGTTCACGCTAATAGAATGCATTGGCCAGCGCTGATTGGCCAGAGTACGGAACTCGACCAATCAGCGCTGGCTCTGCTGGAGGAGGCGGAGTCTAAGATCGCTCCACACCAGTCTCCATTCAGGTCCGACCTTAGACTCCGCCTCCTCCAGCAGAGCCAGCGCTGAATGGCCGAATGCCGTACTCTGGCCAATCAGTGCTGGCCAATGCATTCTATTGGCGTGATGAAGCAGTGCTGAATGTGTGTGTTTAGCTCAACTACACCGGTGGAGTAGTTGAGCTAAGCACACAGATTCAGCTCTGCTTCAATCAGCGCTGGCCAATGCATTCTATTAGCTTGATGTAGCAGAGCCGAGGCTGCACAAGGGTTCAAGCGCACCCTCGGCTCTGACGTAGCAGAGCCGAGGGTGCACAAGGGTTCAAGCGCACCCTCGGCTCTGATGTAGCAGAGCCGAGGCTGCACAAGGGTTCAAGCGCACCCTCGGCTCTGATGTAGCAGAGCCGAGGGTGCACTTGAACCCTTGTGCAGCCTCGGCTCTGCTACATCAGAGCCGAGGGTGCGCTTGAACCCTTGTGCACACTCTGCTTCATCAAGCTAATAGAATGCATTGGCCAGCGCTGATTGAAGCAGAGCTGAATCTGTGTGCTTAGCTCAACTACTCCACCGGTGTAGTTGAGCTAAACACACACATTCAGCACTGCTTCATCACGCCAATAGAATGCATTGGCCAGCACTGATTGGCCAGAGTACGGAATTCGGCCAATCAGCGCTGGCTCTGCCGGAGGAGGCGGAGTCTAAGGTCGGACCTGAATGGAGACTGGTGTGGAGCGATCTTAGACTCCGCCTCCTCCAGCAGAGCCAGCGCTGATTGGTCGAGTTCCGTACTCTGGCCAATCAGCGCTGGCCAATGCATTCTATTAGCCCGATGAAGTAGAGCTGAATGTGTGTGCTTAGCACACACATTCAGCTCTACTTCATTGGGCTAATAGAATGCATTGGCCAATCAGCGCTGGCCAATGCATTCTATTAGCGTGAACTGAGTTTGCACAGGGGTTCTAATGCACCCTCGGCTCTGCTACATCAGATTGCTACATCTGATGTAGCAGTGCCGAGTGTGCATCAGATGTGTAGTTGAGCAAAACTGACTCAGCACTGCTAAGTCTCTGCATTCGCATAGGAATGCATTGGCCAGCCTTCGGCCAATCAGCGCTGGCTCTGCTGGAGGAGGCGGAGTCTAAGGTCGGACCTGAATGGAGACTGGTGTGGAGCGATCTTAGACTCCGCCTCCTCCAGCAGAGCCAGCGCTGATTGGTCGAGTTCCGTACTCTGGCCAATCAGCACTGGCCAATGCATTTCTATGGGGAAAAGTTAGCTTGCGAAAATCGCAAACTGACAGGGATTTCCATGAAATAAAGTGACTTTTATGCCCCCAGACATGCTTCCCCTGCTGTCCCAGTGTCATTCCAGGGTGTTGGTATCATTTCCTGGGGTGTCATAGTGGACTTGGTGACCCTCCAGACACGAATTTGGGTTTCCCCCTTAACGAGTATATGTTCCCCATAGACTATAATGGGGTTCGAAACCCATTCGAACACTCGAACAGTGAGCGGCTGTTCGAATCGAATTTCGAACCTTGAACATTTTAGTTTTCGCTCATCTCTAGTAAGTATGCGATGTGGGAATACCCCTTTAATGCTTTGGGACAACTATGGATGGAGTAATCTGTAGTGCAAGGAATAAGCAGTTGTCTCTTAGTAATATCAAAGTAAACATGGCATTGGCATTAATTGTCTTTTCCTTGACAATCACTCACTTAATGATCATTTGTGATTCATCAGTACTTTAAAATCTATTGAGTATAGGTAGTTTAACTTTATAATATTATCGGTTTTATGTAACTCCTCTTGGTTTTTCTACAGACTGAGCTGACTCTTATTTGACCCCTGTTTTTTCTTAGCCATCAGCAACTGCTCTGTGGGTTTTTTTTCTATAAAGTACAGTGAGCCATAAGAATAATGCATTCATTTTATTCCTTACCTGCTTCCACTTGAATAGAAAATATGCATGGGGTATTATAGAGATTGTTTAACACAGCTGTTGGAATTAAACTTAAGCTCTATTATTTATACATGAGAGTCCGACCACAGAAATATGCTTTAACTTCCAAGTAATGCAGAAAATGATAATCCAATAAATTCATAAACGCATAAACAATAAGAAACAATTTTCTGAAGATAATCCAGATAACAATTCTGGAACATCTTTTCTTAGAGCTTTACTGTTATGCTAACAAATGGATGTTAACAGGCAGCACTCAGTACTCCTGAGCAAGTGCCAGGACCCAGAGCATCCAATGATGCTCAAAGTGTGCTTCCACTATTCTGTGTGGGGGCCAAATAGTGGAGGGTGAATATAGGGACCTCTGTTTTCCCTTTTATGATGCACCCTCACCGCGAGACTCTCATCTACACACATTGGTAAGATTGTTCCATTTATTATCTACTTCACCATCTTCTGTGGTGACAACTGTTTTATTTGGGATCTCTACAGGGACCTTTTTTAAGCATTATTATTAAATGTTAAGTTTTAAATGTTGCAGCAGTGTCTTTATATAGGTTTTGTTATTTTTTCCGCATATCAGTGTGTACTCTGGCACTCTGAGTATTACTTTGCTGCTTCAGAATTTTGCTAGTTTATTTATGCTGTAAAAACAAACAAAACAAAAAAAGATAAAGAAATGTGTTTGCTAGTACCACCCACCAAACAAGCTTACCTTGGATCTATCCCAGGCAGGTTTTATTGTATTGGGGACATATGTCAGATGGAATTCTTAGTATTGCAGCTGTCACCACCCACTTCCTGGGATGTCACCATGACCCATTTGCTAGGTTTTACCTGTAATAGAATCATCACTGGATTCCATAATGTCATCACCTCCCACATGTTTTTCTGACTCTTGATGGATTTTCTGTATGCTCTCATAATTCTTAACAGATCTTCCTCTAGCACCCCCTACCAGCATGACTGACAGCAGCAGACTCCCTGTCACAACTAATGTCTCCAACACTCATGTCTTCACCCTCTTACTCCTCTACATCAAAAAAAAAAAAAAAAAAAAAACAATTGAAGTTCTCAACTAATTTATTAAAGGGATTCTATCATTAGAATTCCGTTTTAAGCTAAATCCATGTCGGGATAGCTTCTTCTTGATTGCCACCTCCGTTTCTTCTTTCCTGTTTTGCTACAGGAAAATGGCCGACTGCACCCACTGCACATATCCGTTGGCTATTTTCCTGTGGCCTCTCCCGTTTGGCCACAAGAAAATGGACATGCACAGTTGACACTTTTTGAAGAAGTCATGACGTGGCAAGGAAGAAGAGGTGGAGGAGGCAAACAAAAAGAAGGCAGCACTGGATAGTTTTCTCGCAGCACTGGGGACGCACCCAGTGCTGTTTGAGCATTGGGAACCACCCCCAGTGCTGCAAGTAAACTAATAAGCATATGGACGAAAGCTGGGATATCTAAGGAGTGGAGAAGACATCTAAAGGTAGAGGAAGAATAGCCTTTCTTAAGGCTATTCCGATTTGGGTTTAGCTTAAAACAGGATTCTAATGATAGAATCCCTTTAAATAGAGGAGGAGGAAGAGCTATGAGGAATTTCTCTCTCAGCAGATGTCATATGACTACTAGAGAATGAAAGCTACGTCAGAGAAGAAGACATGGTTGACAGTAAAAAAAAGGCAGCATGGTAAATTACAAGTTACAACAGAGGAAGAATACAAATAAACCCTGATACAAAGTCAACATCTGTGGTTCGCTGCTTTTTAAAAATGTCTAAGGAACTGCAACAGTATTGTTGCTGTTGCCATCCACATTTTCATTGTTAGTAGTAGTAGTACTTGAACAAGTATTTCCTCTTCTTATGCCTGTCCTTTGCCCTATTTTTCATACTCATCTTACTGCCCACTAGTGATGTTTTGTTTTTTAACAAAAAAATTTCAAGAAAAATAGCAAAGCACTAAAAACACTTAAAGGGTCACTTGGTCAGTAAGTATTAGACTAGAACTGTGTCAGTCAGCTTTTATTAAATAACAAGAGGTTTTTTTCAGATTAGGGCAGGCTAGACTGTATGGAGATTCTTTTGTTTAGATTAGTAGAAGATGCTCTACTATGAATATATGCACACTTGGACAGCAAAAAAAAAAGCTTAAACCATGTTTTGTTTTGTTTTTTTCAGATTAACAACACTCCATCACACTGTGCATTTAGTGACCAGAGCATAGCAAGAAAAACCATAAAATAACAAGATTTTTTTTTTTCAGATTAGTGCAGGCTATATTGTTTTTTGAGTCAAAAGCGGCCATTTTCTTGTAGCGCGGGCATGTGCAGTCAGCTCTGCCTAGGCCCGATGACTGGCAGAGTGAATTCAGAGCCGGAAGACGCTGCGGGGATGCTGCGCAGAGAAGACTTCTAAAGGTAGGAGAAGAACCAGCGTTGATTGGCCGACTTATAGCATTTGGCCAATCAACGCTGGTTCTGCATCAAATTTTTCCATTCGAATAGCAAGTAGTATTCGATCGAGTACAAGTATTTCGAATACCGTAGTATTCGATCGAATACCTACTCAATCGAATACTACTCGCTCATCTCTAATAACAATGCTTGACCTCTCCTCAATATGCAGGCAGGCATTTCATATTAGTAATATCAAATATATGATGAGTCATATAATTAATAAATCAGTGTAACTTACTAACATCACATAGTCAATACAAATTAAATGCCCAATATTGCACCAGCATGTATACAGAGTGGGAAATCAAAGCAGTAACATACCACTTATATGTACAGACATTGTGACCTCCATCTACATTATAGTTACATTATACATTACACTATGGAACATTATAGTTCAGGGGTAGACAACCTACGGCACTCCAGCTTCTGTAAAACTACAACTCCCAGCATGCATACTTGCTTTGCTATTCTTGGAACTAGCAGGGAAGTGAGTGGAGCATGTTGGGAGTTATAGTATCATAGCAGCTGTAGTGCCAAAGGTTGCTGATCCTTGTTATAGTTTATAGGCAGATTCACATACAATTTACTTTACAGTCTTACCCTGTGTATAGGTGGCCTGGCATTCTACTCACAAAAAACACAGTATGCAGAACAGTTGTGTCAATTTTTTTTGCTTGCTATGGAAGATTTTAACAACGCATTCAATGTACATATCTGGCCAAGTTCACACAGCTCTAATACTGAAGTTATCTACACTCTATGTTATAGCTAGAAGTCCTGTTTTTTGTAGAAATCAACAACCTATGTACACTGAGAACCTCATTCTCGACTTATTCATTTAAATCGGCATGCCGTATCAAAACGATTGCCTACTACTGTCCTATGTTCTTTACCTCTTAGACTTAGTTAATTGGGTTATTTAGTTTATTTGTTCTTAGACACTATTATTTGATGCCATTAGGACATAGATATTGTTTAATAAAACTGTAATGGTTTCTTTATGTGCCCCTATGCTAATGACACAATGACACAAAGGAGTCAGTAACATTAGATATATCTATATTAGTGTATCACCGTGAATTTAATCAATATGCTTGTTTTCATATCATTGTGCTTATGATTGTCACCACTGTATATTGACATTCTTTTCCTTTTCAAAATCAATAAAAAAGAATTAGGAAAGAAATGAGATTTGGCCCTGGACAGTGAATATTAGTGAAGATTAGTCTAGATCAAACTGCATAACGGTCACATTTGAATTTTGGAGTGGAAATGCAAGTTTTTCTGTACTCTTTTAGAAAGAGTCAATTGCAAAAATATATGGTCAACAAAATGAGATTTTGCAATGTAACAAATAACCTTTATTTCTAAAATAATAATTGTATCTTTATTTTTGGTACCGAATGCGAATCTGTATGAAAAGTAGATGAAAAAGGGACTGATGATGTTCAAATTAGTGTTAGAGATTTTCTAGTGTAATAAGTTAAGTTTCTATGTAAGGCACAGTGCAATATATTTTACCAGATTTTATAAGCAGCTGTATGTTGTAAAGCCAATAAGGCCAAATAGATCGCTTAGACATATCATTGCTTAAATTAATTATAGAAATATCCCTACTGATTCAGTCTTGGCAACAAAAGTTTACTTTATCAGTTTGCTGAAAATACAAGGATGCTAGCTTCCCACATTGGTAGCAGCGAAGCATTGGAACTACACAGCTATACAATGTGTTACAGCAGATGTGATGGGGATTTACAAAATAACAACTTGTCTAGGCTGAAATGGTAGAAATATAGGTGGTTGCCTTAGAACCTGGAACTCTTCAAAAATTGAAGCTCAGTATATAGATCAGTATATACAGTGACTGGTAAAAGTTTTCATACCACTTGAACTTTTTCACACTTTGTTACCTTAGAACCACAAACTTAAATGTATTTAAGATTTTAAGTGAAAGACCAACACAAAGTAGCATATTGTGGGTCAGGTCAGCTCAGCGCACACTCAGCTCTGCTACATCTCTGGTGTAGCAGAGCTCAGCACACACTCAGCTCTGCTACAATAGAAACTAAAATAAAGTCTGTTACCAATAAATATATGAGAATTTCAAGTTCTAGTCTAGATAAGAGCATAAACAATAAGAGAAGATTATTACCACTGGGGCTCGGACCCCAGGAAGGTCAGTCTGAAGATAAATCCCCATGTGTATTACACTGTGGTGAAGGGGCTTCCTCTCTCCTATTCATGGGAGTGCAGCTCTTTGACTATGTCCTCTCACATGTAGAATTTTTCACACCTCTCCCAGTAATCTTCTATTATTTTAACCCAGATGATGGTACAATCCTGAAAAAAGAAAAGTTACTGTACCATACAAAGGTTTCCAGAAAATATTTAGCTTCTTAAATTGTTGTCCTATCATTAAGAGAGAGGCCATCAATTTTAGATTGGCGGGAGACCCACTGTCAGGATTCCCACAGTCAGGGGCGGATCCAGGGCCGGGCGAGCTGGGCAACCGCCCGGGGCCCCGCGCCTAGCGGGGCCCCGCGGCAGTGCCCGCACCTAACAAAACGCAGGTTGGGTCGGTCGGCAGGGCAATTGCCGAGGGCCCCAGCACTGCAGCAGTGGCTAACAGAGTAGATCAGCCAGCACAGGGAGCTGCAGCTATTGATCCAGGAAGCTCCACTCAGCGCTGGCAGGACGCTCCTCCTCACCTCCCTTCTCTGGCTGACCTCTGTCAACCAATGAGAGGGTGAGGAGAGCCCAGGAGGCGGAGCTTATCGCTCTACAGAAGATCCCTGCCATCCTGGCACACGTGAGAGGGAGAAGAGGAAGCTTCAGCAAAGTGAAAGTAAAGAAAGAACACACAGGTACAGGCTGGAGGGGGAGGGGGGTTACACTTACTATTAATGTCAGGCATTTGGAGTTATTAATTTAGTTTTAGTAACTCCATGTGCCTCATATTAATAGCAACTAACCCCATCATGTCCTTCACATTAACCCCCTGTGTGTTTCACCATAAGAGTTACTGATGTGTGAGATATATGGGGTACTAATCATGAAGATACTTCATTATTACCTACGTGTCTCTCACATATCAGTAACTCTTATATGAGGCACACAGGGAGTTAATGTGAAGGACATGATGGGGTTAATTGCTATTAATATGAGGCCCATGGAGTATCTAAGCTGTAATGCACATGACTGTACTTTTTAGGGCTCGTTCACATCTGCGCCCAGGTGTCCGTTCTGCAGGTTTCCATTTCCTGCACAAAACAGAGGCAGGAGACGGAAACCTGCAGGACTCTTTCATTTGAATGGGTGAGAAAGCTGTCCGGCCATGAGCGGCGGTGAGCGTTTTATGCTCTCCGCCGCTAAACCGTTTTTTTTAATCCGGACACAGAGTTGGATATGCAGTACTCTGTGTCCGGATTAAAAAAACGGTTTCGCGGCGGAGAGCATAAAACGCTCACAGCCGGACCCGGTCTGTGGTTTCCGTCTTCTTGCATGCAGAAGACGGAAACCACAGAACGGAGACCCGAACGCAGGTGTGACCCTAGCGTCATCCATAATTGTGGATAAAAGTATGTACTATTATATTTCAATGGGCCCAGTACACATGGCCATTGTTTTTGCGGCTGTGTGTTAGGGCCACATTGAAGAGCTGCAAATTATGGAGCAGGTCCTATATGTGTCCTATACCTAGACCAGTCATGTCCTCATAAATGCGTGGTATTATGCAGGGGCGGATCCAGAGCCGGGCAACCACCTGGGCCCCCGCCCAGCAGGGCCCCGCAGCGCGGCCCAGACCTAACAAAATGGTCCTGGTTGGCGGGAGGTATGTCCCGATTTTAACTAATCGGCGATGAGCTGAATACATAGGCGTTTAAAGCTGCGCTCCGGCATTTGTAGCCGCGATGTGATGACGTCACATCGCGCCTACAATATGTGTATGAGTGAGACTGCGGAGAGAGCGGCGGGGGAGCGAGGGAAGGAGAGTGTTTTTTTTTTGTGTGTTAAACATTAAAATGGAACATAATATAGGGGGCCCATGAAAGTGGGGGCAGATGAAGGGGGAGGGGGGAGAACGGCATGACACTGGGGCAGATGAAGGGGGAGAGAACAGCATGACACTGGGGCAGATGAAGGGGGAGAGAACAGCATGACACTGGGGCAGATGAAGGGGGAGAGAACAGCATGACACTGGGGCAGATGAAGGGAGAGAGAACAGCATGACACTGGGACAGATGAAGGGAGAGAGAACAGCATGACACTGGGGCAGATGAAGGGAGAGAGAACAGCATGACACTGGGGCAAATGAGGGGGAGGGAGAATGGCATGACACTGGGGCAGATGAAGGGGGGGAGAACAGCATGACACTGGGGCAGATGAAGGGGGAGAGAACAGCATGACACTGGGGAAAATGAAGGGGGCGGGGAGAACAGCATGACACTGGGGAAAATGAAGGGGGCGGGGAGAACAGCATGACACGGGGCAGATGAAGGGGGGTGAATGGCATGAAACTGGGCAGAAACGGGGGGACATGAAACTGGGGACAGAGATGGAGGGGGGACATGAAACTAGGGGCAGATGAAGAGTGTATATGAAACTGGGGACAGAGATGGAGGGGGGGACATGAAACTAGGGGCAGATGAAGGGTGTATATGAAACTGGGGGAGAGATGGAGGGGGGACATGTAATTTACGAGTGAGTGTAGGAGGATTATACTGTGTGGAATCACATGAAAAATGAATGAGAATGGGCGGAGTCAACATAAAAGTGGACGGAGCCAAGTTTGCTGCGGCGCGCATTTTCACATTTTCTTCCTCTTCTCTTCAAAAGGGAGGTATGGGTTACAAGCACGAGGCTTGGTGGTGCTTTTATGCCACTGGCCTTGCATGCACGCTCCCAATGCAGTTAATAGTACACAAATAAGGTCAGTTTTATAAGGTGTGCAAGCACAGCTAACTAGTTAAAAAAATGCCTCAAAAATGCATTTCTTTGGGCTAATGTTTTTAAAAAATCCTGGGGGGGACCCCCAAACCCCCCGGTAAGTAGGGCCCCGCCAAAGTCAATTGCCCAGGGCCCCGCAAAGCCTGGATCCACCACTGCCCACAGATCAGCTGTTTGTGATTTCATCATGGATGCCAACCCCAGAACTGGACCTGCTAACCTTATATTTTCCATGCCACCCAGTATCCCATGATCATACAACTCATCCTACAAAAAAAAGAGTTCTTATGTAACTACATCAGCAGAAAATAAAAGGCAAGTAATATGTGATCACATTTTTTTTTTATATATAAATGACCTTATTTGGCAACAATAGTTTAAACTTGAGTGATTAACAATACATTTAAGGTTTTGCATTAGTAATACTTGACAGATTAGAGCTAAGATATTTAATATTTACCTTAATTTATGTATAAAAATGGGCAATGTCATGTAAAAAATATTTTCTAAATATTGCGAAAATAATGACAATAAATATTGTCAAAATTATAATTCATTATTAAATGCTTGAATGAATTCTGAAAACTAAAATGAAAACATTGTTTTCATGGTTGTTTATTTATTTATTTATTTATTTATTTATTAAATGTAGCATATGATTCCCTGATAAAATAATAATAATAATAATAATAATAATAATAATAATAATAATAATAATAATAATAATAATAATAATAAATTCTACAATAGAAAAATTTGTTTTGTATTGTATTTGTATTGTATTGCAATGGAATTCATGTTATGTACAATGCAGTGCAGTGAATTACAGGATAACTTCAGCAAACCTGCAGATATTTCAGTCAATTTAAATAGCTCTAGCTGCTAGAGCCGCAATATTGGACTTATTTTGAAGTCAAGAATCTTGTCTGTAGCCCAACTAAATTTTTAGCTATCACCGGTTAAAACAAAGCTGAATATACTTGCGGCTTCACTTTAACCAGTGTTGAGCTGACAGCTAGAGATGAGCGAACACTAAAATGTTCGAGGTTCGAAATTCGATTCGAACAGCCGCTCACTGTTCGAGTGTTCGAATGGGTTTCGAACCCCATTATAGTCTATGGGGAACATAAACTCGTTAAGGGGGAAACCCAAATTCGTGTCTGGAGGGTCACCAAGTCCACTATGACACTCCAGGAAATGATACCAACACCCTGGAATGACACTGGGACAGCAGGGGAAGCATGTCTGGGGGCATAAAAGTCACTTTATTTCATGGAAATCCCTGTCAGTTTGCGATTTTCGCAAGCTAACTTTTCCCCATAGAAATGCATTGGCCAGTGCTGATTGGCCAGAGTACGGAACTCGACCAATCAGCGCTGGCTCTGCTGGAGGAGGCGGAGTCTAAGCGCTCCACACCAGTCTCCATTCAGGTCCGACCTTAGACTCCGCCTCCTCCAGCAGAGCCAGCGCTGATTGGCCGAAGGCTGGCCAATGCATTCCTAGTCAGTTTTGCTCAACTACACATCTGATGCACACTCGGCACTGCTACATCAGATGTAGCAATCTGATGTAGCAGAGCCGAGGGTGCACTAGAACCCCTGTGCAAACTCAGTTCACGCTAATAGAATGCATTGGCCAGCGCTGATTGGCCAATGCATTCTATTAGCCCGATGAAGTAGAGCTGAATGTGTGTGCTAAGCACACACATTCAGCACTGCTTCATCACGCCAATACATGCATTAGCCAGTGCTGATTGGCCAGAGTACGGAATTCGGCCAATCAGCGCTGGCTCTGCTGGAGGAGGCGGAGTCTAAGGTCGGACCTGAATGGAGACTGGTGTGGAGTGATCTTAGACTCCGCCTCCTCCAGCAGAGCCAGCGCTGATTGGCCGAATTCCGTACTCTGGCCAATCAGCGCTGGCCAATGCATTCTATTAGCCCGATGAAGTAGAGCTGAATGTGTGTGCTTAGCACACACATTCAGCTCTACTTCATCGGGCTAATAGAATGCATTGGCCAATCAGCGCTGGCCAATGCATTCTATTAGCTTGATGAAGCAGAGTGTGCACAAGGGTTCAAGCGCACCCTCGGCTCTGATGTAGCAGAGCCGAGGGTGCACAAGGGTTCAAGTGCACCCTCGGCTCTCCTACATCAGAGCCGAGGGTGCGCTTGAACCCTTGTGCAGCCTCGGCTCTGCTACATCAGAGCCGAGGGTGCGCTTGAACCCTTGTGCACACTCTGCTTCATCAAGCTAATAGAATGCATTGGCCAGCACTGATTGGCCAGAGTACGGAATTCGGCCAATCAGCGCTGGCCAATGCATCCCTATGGGAAAAAGTTTATCTCACAAAAATCACAATTACACACCCGATAGAGCCCCAAAACGTTATTTTTAATAACATTCCCCCCTAAATAAAGGTTATCCCTAGCTATCCCTGCCTGTACAGCTATCCCTGTCTCATAGTCACAAAGTTCACATTCTCATATGACCCGGATTTGAAATCCACTATTCGTCTAAAATGGAGGTCACCTGATTTCGGCAGCCAATGAC
Source organism: Leptodactylus fuscus (assembly GCF_031893055.1). Taxonomy (NCBI): domain Eukaryota; kingdom Metazoa; phylum Chordata; class Amphibia; order Anura; family Leptodactylidae; genus Leptodactylus; species Leptodactylus fuscus. The sequence goes on along the minus strand of NW_027440766.1, from coordinate 27,596 downwards.
TTTTTCCAATTTTTTTCAATGCCCCCAGTGTCGTAGTTCCTGTCCCACCTCCCCTGCGCTGTTATTGGTGCAAAAAAGGCACCAGGGAAGGTGGGAGGGGAATCGAATTTTGGCGCACTTTACCACGCGGTGTTCGATTCGATTCGAACATGGCGAACACCCTGATATCCGATCGAACATGTGTTCGATAGAACACTGTTCGCTCATCTCTACTGACAGCGTGCTGGGGGAGGAGAAGGACGAAAGCACCTAAGTTGTTTTACAGAAAAAAAAGGAAAAATAGACTTTTTTTTTACCCTTGTTAATGAAGACACACGGAACTGGTATCATCACATCTGTAGCAACTAGAGATGAGCGAACAGTAAAATGTTCGAGATTCGATATTCGTTTCGAGTAACCCCTCAATATTCGACTACTCGAATTGAATATCGAATCCTATTATAGTCTATGGGGGAAAATGCTCATTTCAGGGGTAGGCAACATTCGATCAAATTACACTTACCAAGTCCACGAGTGAGGGTCTACACTGCACTACAAGCGGGCATGTGCAATCGGCTCTGCCCAGGCCCGATGCCTGGCAGAGTGAATGAAGAGCCGGAAGACGCTGCGGTGAAGCTGCAAGGAGAAGACTTCTAAAGGTAGGAGAAGAACCAGCGTTGACTGGCTGACTGTATAGCATTCGGCCAATCAATGCTGGTTCTGCATCAAACTTTTCCATTTGAATAGCGAGAGGTACTAGATCGAGTACGAGTATTTCGAATACCGTAGTATTTGATCGAATACCTACTTGATTGAATACTACTCGCTCATCTCTAGTAGCAACCCCAAAAATAAAGTGTGTGTTATTTATTCTACATGAAAAACTCCATAAACCTTAAAATTTATATTGCAGAATTAATACTTTCTGATCCTCTTACCCAAGGATGAACCTCTAATGAGGTGAAGTGAGGTGGCCCCCTTAGGTGGCACTATCAGTGAGGGACAGTATTTTTACAATTTTTAAAAAATCTAAACCAGCCCAAGACAGACTGCTTTAAAAAAAGGAAAAAAAAAAGCTGTGCTGGACCTGTCCTGGGCTGGTTTAGGTGACGTCAGCATTGCTATGGCATCATCGTGCTTCCTGCACAGATGTCCTATGTGAAGAAGAGGAGGCGGTGGCTCCATCAAGGGTGAGGATAACTTTTTTTTTAATAGGCTGTTTTCCTGCTGGAGTAACCTGAGTAACCTGGCTGGTAACGGACCCTATTTACTTACCTATTAGAGATGAGCGAATAGTGAAATATTTGATATTCATTATTCGATTCGAATTGTCCCTCAATACTAGACTATTCGATCGAATATCGATCCCCATTATAGTCTATGGGGAAAAAATGTTCGTTTAAGGGGAAACCAATATTCGACTAAGGAGAGTCACCAAGTCCACAATGAAACCTCATGAAATTCTGCCAACACCTCTGGAATGCAACTGAGACAGCAGGGGAAGCATGTCTGGGGGCATCTAACACGTCCAAGTCCCAGTATTACCCCACTATCACAGCCTATCAACTACACACTTTCCACACTCAATAGAACCTCTATGAAAGTGGAAAAATACTTGGAAACCTTCTTTCATCTACATTAGTATGGACAGAAAGACAAGTTTGAAGCTAAAGAAACATTAGCATGCACCCCTTTAAATCACGTTGCCCATGACAACCACAGATGGCATAGGCAATGGGAAATCCAACAGCACCCACCATTAACTGTCATTGTGTATGTGTGTGTGATGTGGTGAGACCTCCAAAAATTACTTTTGTGGCCCTTTCAAATTAAGTTAGAGGCCCTTAAGTTGAGCAATACAAAAATTTACTTTTCAGGCCCTTGGGGTGAGCCCTCCCAAACTTATCTTCAGGCCCTTGGGGTGAGGTGAGCCTTATACCAGCAGAGTATTAGGCCCTTAAAGTTAGCTGAATCTTGTACCAGCAGAGTATTAGGCACTTGAGGTGAGTTGAGCCTTGCACAAGCAGAGTTTTAGGCCCTTGAAGTGAGTTGAGCCTTGTGCCAGCAGAGTTTTAGGCCCTTGAAGTGAGTTGAGCCTTGCACAAGCAGAGTTTTAGGCCCTTGAAGTGAGTTGAGCCTTGTGCCAGCAGAGTTTGCTGATGATCAAATACTATTCGCTCATCTCTATTACCAACTCCTGCTCCTGCTGATGGCCGCCTCCGTTTCCCTTTTTGCTATAGGACGAAGAAGGAGGAAGTAGAAATGGCTGTGAGCAGGAGCAGGAATTGGCAAGTGAGGTTGTGTTCCCGCGAACACCAACAAATACTACTATTATTATACTATAATGAGTATAATGATCGGAGGGCCAGGGGAGGTGAAGAAACGTCAAAAACAGTGTTATTCACCTCTCATGGATCCGATGTTACTCCCAGCAGGCTTCACGCCTCCTTACTGACATCATGTGGGCTGAGCCAAAGCCATTATGCGTCGTGACACCGGCCTGGACCAAGTGACATCAGTGCTGACATTGTAGAGAGCCGAAAACTGCAGGGAGTTCCCTGGAGAGGTGAGTAATATTAATTTTTATGTTTGTCACCTTCCTTGGGTTTCTGTTCATTATACTCTGGGGTCTTTTCAGACAAGTGTATTAATAGTTCATGAGTGGACCACTATGGGGAATAATACTGTATGCAAGGGCTTCTATAGGGGATAATACCGTGTGCAGGGGCCACTGTGGGGCATAATACTATATGCAGGAGCCGCAGTGGGGCATATTAATGCTTGTAGGTACTGCTGTGAGGCATAATACTGCATGCAGGGCCACTGTGGGCCATAATACTATTTGAAGGGGCTGCTGTGGAACATTATAGTGTGTGTAAATGTGGAGTTACTGTGTGGTGGCCAGGAAACGGGGTGCTATGCTGTGGGGGGCCCAAGTCAAAAGTTTTACGGGGGACCCAATATTTGCTAGTTATGCCTCTGATAAATGGTCATTAGGAGGAGGCAGGCTGAATATAGGTGGACGGATGGATGAATATATTGCTTGGTGAATGGAAGAAACCATGCTCTCATTCACTTCGATGGGACTGCTAAAGATAGCCAAAGTACAGTGCTCAGTTATGTGCGGTATGTGTGTTTCTATTAAAGAGAATGGGGGCAATGCAGGTTCGTCCATCCCCCAAGCAGAAGTGTGTGAAGTTATTTTCACTAGTAATGCCATCTTCTTGATCTCTGATACTGAAGAAATATAGTAAGAAGAGTTTTTAAAAACTGTTTTATAACTTTGTTCATTGTGTATGTATATTCTGCTATGATAGTAACGTGTGAAGCTAGTAGCATGGAAACTCAATTTTATATTTTTTTTTTTTGGGGGGGAAGGCATCTTTTTATAGTTCAAAAAAAGGGCCAATTTATTATAACACTAATAATAATACTAAGGTAGGTATACCTAATTGTCAAGCATAAAGATAAACTAGTAAAGTACAGCAAATAAAAAACTTTTATTCATATACTAAAAGAGAAAAAAATAGCCAAAACAAAACAAAAAGAGAAAAAAGCCAATTCACACTGCAGAGTGAGAGATGTGTAGGGCAGTAGAGAGTGCTTCCTCATAATTAGCCAGTGAGTCATGCAAGTACAGGCAGAGTAGTGTAAGGGTGCTCAGGGTGACAGGGACAATTTTAACCCATAGGGGCCTATAACTGCAAGGTCTGCAACCAGTACCTTGGTGCAAAAATAAAACACCAGGACCACAATATTAGCTAAGGTAGCAGGCTCAATAAAGTACCGCATCCTATGAATACACCCACATACCATACACACCAGCAACTACTATTGACTATCACACACTGGCTAGAGAGCCAAGGTTAACTCTCAAAATTCTATCTGCCACATTCACATATCACATACAACTAAAGGCTGACGCGTTTCTGCTGTATTTATCAGCTCATCAGAGGCAACAGGTACATAAGGCTAGCTACAGCCTCTATATTGGTTAACAAAAATGGCGCCCTAATGAGCAGCAATGTTCTCTGCCCGGTCAGCCGTAATTTATGGCTGCAAACGAGCGCCACGTGCGTCCAGAACTAAATACGTGAGGCCATGCCCCTTCCAGATGACACCTGAGGAGGTGTGCCCAATGCGTAACAGTAGCCACACCTCCTCACCACATGGGTCTGTTTCATCGATGATGTTTTCATGGGGCCAAGGGAGGAATTTGTGTCGTTTGTACAGAATTTGAATAAGAACGATGTGGGTTATTCCTTACTTATGACATTCAGGAGGCAAAAATGACATTCTTGGACCTCACGATCTCAAAGGAAACATCTGGACAGTTACGTACCTGCATCCATAGAAAGGAGACGTCCACTAATTCACTATTTCAGTGGAATAGTTGGCATCCACTGTCTTTAAAATCAGGGATCCCGAAGGGACAGCAGCAAAGACGTTAGGTTCACCCCTGACCCCTGATCTCTCTTCTCAAAAGAAATAGAAACTGTTCAGAAAGTCTTATGTACCCTCAAAATTCAAGGTCTGGTAAAGCTACATTCAAATAAAATTTAAAAGTCATAAAAGCAGGAATGCAAAGAGGGATAAATTGTTTTTGGTTTAACACTAAAACGTGTTAAATTGCTAAAGAGTTAAAATGTACATATGTCACCAGAGTTACATACCAGCAATATTTTGGGGGCCATAAATTCAAAATCTTTAATAAAAGAGTGACATTTTTTGGAGATGTTTTTCGAGATTTTAATGTGACTGTTATGCTAGGTTCACACTTGGTTCCACATGGGGCCCAAAAGACTCCATAGACTATAATGGGGTTCACACGGTTTCCGCCGGTTTTATACTAAAACTGGCAGAGAGAAAAGTTTTCCTTATCTATTTTAAGTAGAATCTGTGGTGGAATCTCATAAGGAGACTACAACGCTGATGAGAACCTAGCCTTAGGGGGTTAAAGCTACAAAGTGTGAAGTTTTTCAAAGCTCTTACCAATATACCTTAATTCAATTAACAAGGGAACAAAATGAGCATTTCTAATTTATTATCAGCCACTAGGTGACAGCAGATTTCTAGAATACACACTTTGGGCAGAAGCAATTACTGTCTAATTAGCTAAGCATAATAAGCATTTGTACAAATTATTTTTACATACTTTAGATCTTTAGTCTAAATGTTACCACTTTTTCTTGGAAACACAGAATCTATACTGTGCACTCTGTGACAAACTCATTATAAATTTGTTTTCCCAAACATGGCAATCACCGGTTTACAAACACTTACTTTAATAAACTTAAGCAGTAAAACTCCTTACGAGAAGCAATGAGGAGATATTAAAATAATTCAATGTATTTATTATGGGAAGAGATGCCAAGTAGGGGACATAATAAGTGCAGACCACTTTGTTCCTGTTAGTTGGAAAACTGGTGTCAAATAGGGTTGAGCCGATCTTGACTTTTCAGGATCGATTTTAAAATCTGATTTCCGATCATTTTTCATTCGAACCCGATCTCGATCCCAATTCCGATCCCAATGCAAGTCAATGGGATTTTTTTATTAATCGGAGATCGGATTTTAAAAGCAATCCTACCCCCTGGTGTCCACTTACCTCCAGAGATGGCTGGTCCTGTGCCCCGTGCCTTCATTCTTCGCCTCCACGCTGCTTTTCTTCCTTCGCTCCAACCTCCCTGCCAGGTTAGGAGAGTGTGGGCGGGTACTGGGAGGGGAGATGTCACGTCTCCCCGACCTGTACCCGCCCACACTCTAAGCCAGAAGCCCCACCTACCTAGCACTTTAAACACTAACCTGGGAGGCGGCGCAGCGAGGCAAGAAGAAGGAGGGCACTGGAGCAGCCATCTCTAGAGGGAAGTAGCTGCTAGAGATTTAGTTTAGCCTTCCATTCGAATGAATGGGGGCAGCCGGCACGCAGGGGGTTAAGGCTGTGTGTCGGCTGCTTCCATTCATTCCTATGGAACTGCAGCGGAGCCTTCACACTGAATATACATCGTATACTCAGTGTGAAGGCTAAGCAATGCATTGTGGGAAAAATCACCGATTTCGATCCCACATAAAAAGATCGTGTTCGGAATTCCAATGGCGATCGTGAAATTTTCTCGATCGCCGATCGGAATCCGATCTTTTCTGAACACGATCGCTCAGCCCTAGTGTCAAACTAATGGCATCTTGCAGAACAGATTCTACACTTTCCAAAGATGTTTTTTTTATTTTGCATTACAGCTTCATTTTCATGAAATTCTGTATTTTCATGCAAATTAGCTGAAAAAGAATTTAGAGGCATTTTTTTCTCCTCCAGATAATTGCCCCTAACTGGAGACAAAGTGTGACAATGGGAGAGATGTTGCTCAAGCAATTGGGAATGAGCTGGGTAGCATTTAGGGGCAGTCACCTAGAGCAGAAAGCAAAGTTCGATTAGGAGAAAAAACTCCCCTAAAGCCCTCTTCAACTAATTTGAGTAACAATAAAACAATGATTTTCATGAAAATGAACCTGCACAGACTCCATTTAATAGTTCATTAATAATGCCAAACACCTACATATATGGTACAGGAAAATGGATGGTAGTCAGTAGAACCAGTCTGCTGAGGCCCCATGTAGCAAGCTGCAGCCAAAAAGCATTGTGGGAAAAAATGCAGCGGAACAGCTTTCTCATCTTTTACTATCTCTATTTCTACAGCTTTACACATTTTTACTTATGATGAGGTTGAACAGCGGTAGATCGTTTCAAAATGTCACTTACACAAAGTTATTGAAAGGACACATATAACCTCATATTTGAGGTTTGACACAAGTTTGACACAGAAAATATACTGTCAGCATTCAGCCACCATGAGAGTTTAAATGAAAGTTTAAAAAAAAAAAAAACAAATTTGGAAAAAAGAGCTTTGGACACAGACTGAAGGGAATGTTTGTCACAGCTTTGTGTAAATTCAAGCATGACGCAGAACAAAAGGCCATTGTGACAAGTTTTGGTGGAACTACATACAGCAAGTCACTAAACTTAGCTGAATTTTATGGCAGTGTAATACTGACCCCCACATTGTGGAAACAGCCTGACGCTAAGGCCCCACGTAGCATGTCGCAGGCAAAAATCACACTTTTTCTGAGAAAGCCCTCAGGGTTTTCCTCGGTGGACTTTCTGCATTCATTATATCTATATGGAAACCTCCAACTTTTCCGTAGCTATAATATCATATGATATGCTGCGATTTGCGGTTTTTTTTTTTGCAATGTGTGGATAGAATTAGCCAGAATCCCATTCACTTTGCAGTTAATTTAAAATCAAAACCGCAGTGTTTCTACTGTGGCAAAATCGCCTGGGGACCCGGCCTGAAAATGCATTGTAACAGGAAAATATGATAACTGCAAATAAGCATAAAAATAAATAAACATAAAATAAATAAAACATACAATATATAAACATGTAATAAACATAAATAAACATGCAAACAAACATACCCTGAATCTCAGAAAGGAATGGTAGAACAAGAGAATGTATAAAACATAGCTTTTATTCATAAAAGAATAAAATGATCATACAAATCTTAGTACATTGTGGACGTCCTCTAAAGACATAAAAAAAGGCCCTTTATTCATGGGTGGACCTGAAGGTGGAGTCTAACATCAGTGTAGTATCCAAACTCACAATAACACCCGTAATATATTCTACCATGAGGATGAGACCAAACATGCAGTTAGCTCTGCATTACAGTTCAGTTACCTCTGCATTACAGTTCAGTTACCTCTGCATGCAGTTCAGTTACATCTGTCTCAAAAGATTTTGATGCATTTTTGGCACATTATAATGCAATTAAGCCACACACCCTCATCTGAGAATGTACACCAAAATATCTAGCAAGTCAATTAATTTTAGCCTAAACTAGATGCACCAATGTCTGTTAAGGGGTATCATGTTTACATCAGTGTTTAGTCGTAATCACAAAAGAAAATCTGTGCCAGTATTTTTGGAATTAAGGATAATTGCCACTCCAACCATCAGGCTCAGGAGGACTGAGGACATGCCCCAGGGGATAGATTAACACTATCACCAGTTTCCCAGCAGGCCCCCTCAGCTCTGCACCAACACAGGAGAAGAACTGTAGGATTTGGTTGAGTCATCTAGGCACTGTAACAAGTCCTGTATCCAGTACATCTACTACTCTCAGCCTCAGGTGGGTTTCTGCGTTTATACTATGATTGACGTACACAGCAGAGTCCTGTGAATAAAAACTATATGGCTTGTTTAGCCTAGAGACTGCAGAGACACCTTTACCTGCTGTAAAGCTCCATCACACTTTGTATGTATGAAAATATTCTAATCTAGAAATGCTTATTACTGGAAAATATCTTTATATTTATGGAGTTTGATATGGTTAATGTATACCTAAAACATCAGCTAAGGGCTCGTTCACATCTGTGCTCGGGGTCTCCACTTTCAAACTGCCAGTTTCGGGCAGGAAACGGAAACCTGCAGGCATTTTTCAAACCCATTCAAATGAATGGGTTTGAAAAGTGTCTGTCCGTGAGCGCCGGTGAGCGTTTTATGCTCTCCGCGGCAAAATCGTTTTTTTTTAACCGGACACAAAGTCGGACATGCAGGACTTTGTGACCGGTTTTAAAAAAAAACAGTTTCGCAGCAGAGGGCATAAAACGCTCACCGGTGCTAACGGCCGGACCTGGTCTGACAGATTTCCGTCTTCTACCGGCAGAAGACAGAAACCTGAGAACGGAGACCGAACGCTGGTGTAAACCCAGCGTAACATATTTTGTAGGGCACATTCTGAATCAATCAATAATATGGACGCACAACATAGACCCATTGCTTCATATGGTGAGAAATCTATCTGTAATACACATTTCACCAATTAGTTAATCATCATAAGTCAAATTCTAAGCTCAGAATTGTTAGTCTTACAAAGTTTCCATCTCTATTCACAAAATAAATTTACCTTAAACCGGTATCTTGATGTATTTTTTCTCGGCTTCTTTTCTCATCTCAGTTTTACATCTCACAGGCTTTATTAAATATCTAAAAAGTTTCTGTACTTGGGTGTTTAGAATATTGAAGAGACAAAATAGTCTATACTTCTACTAAACCTCCATACACATATTGTGAATAGATTTCAATTTCCTGTGCAATGTCAATTATATCTTAGTTATCTTACGATATGTCAAGTTTTCAAAAGATAACTTTTCTTGCAAATTATATTCTTAGAAATAAACAGTTGCACACATATATTTTATTGCAATGGCAATGGTAGGCAGCAACTGTTGTGTGGTGGAATAAGTCATTAACAGTTTATACTAACTATATATGGAGCATCTTGGTAGGGGAGATAAGTTGTACTGTACATTAATGTATCATATAGTCAGGGGTGAACCTACCCCTTTCACCGCCCGAGGCGAACTACAGAAAGCCGCCCCCCCTCGGGAGGAGGGGGCGTAGCGAGGGGGGCGTGGCGGAGCGAAGGGGGCGGGGCTTAGCGTTGTTCGCAAGCAGAGAGCAGGCACGGAGAAGACCTGCTCTCTGCCTGAGCGTGAGGGGAGGCTGCTGGAGCAGGGCTGCTCCAGTGGCCTCCCCAAACCACCACTCGGTTCTATGCCAGTCCAGGACAGCTTGTCCTGGACTGGCTTAGATAATAAAAAATGCCTCCCTCCCTGGGGCCCTGACATAGCGCCGCCTGAAGCGCTCGCTTCAGGTCGCCTCATGGGAGGTGCGGCGCTGCATATAGTTTCACATAGGCTAATACATTAAAGGGGTTTTCTGAGCAGAAAATCTTTTTTTTTTTTTTTTTTTTTTTTTTTTTTAGAAAGGTCAGTGCTAGTAATGGGCTAATGAGTACACCCATATACCTTTATCAGTGTTTTGTGTAATTTCTGGTTGTCTCTGGCAGCTTCTGGCATCACCTGCATTTGCTTATTGGGTGTTAGCTTCCTGCTGTGCAGCTTCTTGTGTAGCTTCAAACACTAATTCCCTCTCACTCAGCACCCCTCCTCTCTCTTACTCCATTACCCTGCCCCGTCTCCATAACCTAGTGATCCCACCCATTACTAGTTCCTGCCACCCTCCCCGTCTCCCTAGCATAGCGATCCTGCCCATTACTAGCCCCTACCACCCTCCCTGTCTCCCTAGGATAGCGATCCTACCAATTACTAGCCCCTCTCACCAGGGGCGTAACTACCATAGAGGCGGTGGAAGCGGCTGCCACAGGGCCCGGGCCATTAGGGTACCCGGTGACAGCCGCCACTGCTGCGTTTTTTTTTTTGTTTTTTTTTTGCTTTTTTTTAAATTGGCCGTTACGGGCCCTATTTACTTGCCGATCCTGGACATAATACTGTGTGCAGGGGCCACTATGGGGACATAATACTGTGTGCAGGGGCCACTAAGGGATATAATAATGTATGCAGGGGCGGCCACTAATGGATATAATACTGTGTGCAGGGTTTAATAAGGGACATAATAGAGTGCAGAGGAGGGGGACGGTCGAGGTCTTCGGCGTCGGTGTCGGTTGGGGGGGCCCCATGACAAAAGTTCGCCACGGGGCCCCGCCATTCCTAGTTACGCCACTGCCTCTCACTCTTCCCCCATCTCCATAACTAACCTATTCTGCCTACTGCTAGCATACAGGAAGAGGGGAGGAGCTGTTCCCGGACACAGGAAGGTTTGGTAAGTATTGATGGGGATAGGGATGGGAGAAGACTAATGGTGAAACGGAATGTCACCGGATTATCAGAAAGTGTCCCTGGGGTGGTCCCTTTAACTTGGTTCAAATATGACAATTTCTCATTAACTGATTCTGGACAGTCCATTGACTATATAAATCCAGTTGGTTTGGGGCAACACGGTGGCTCAGTGGTGAATCCCGCCAGGAACAACATCTGCAAGGAGTTTGTATGTTCTCCCCGTGTTTGCGTGGATTTCCTTCCATTCTACAAAGACATACTGATAGGGGAAAAAAAAGTACATTGTTAGCCCTATATAGGGATCACAATCTACAAAAAATAAGATAATATAAAAAATAAATAAATCCAGACGGTTCATTCTTAATCCTGCAAGGAGGTACCCATGTAGTATTAGTGCAATCCAATGGAGAGACTCAGAGGATGGGAATAGTAGTTGTGGTGCGAATGTCACACATATGCTAAAGAGACTCGACCAATTCCTCCAGCTCCTATACCAGGCGATGTACCTTATGGTGGTGTTATGGAATTGGTTTATGGTACACTACATGCTCTCTCTTCTCTCACACAACCTCCTACCTATAAGTGATATCTTATAGATCGTTTAATACTTGCCAAAGTGACCTTGGTTGCTCGAACCTCTCATATCACACCCCCTCATGGCTTTTGACTATAGCCAACCTCTACACCCCAAATCACAATCAAATTAGCAGGCTTCCCTTGATCCTGCAGGAGTTATTGCTCTTTGTGATATGTGCGTATCACATTGAAAGCAATAGGGAAAAAACCTCCCATTGATTTCAATGGGTAGCACTCGTATGCCGGCACCCATTCAAGTCAATGGGAGCTGGATTTTACGCACTCATTCTGAATGAGTTTTATGTTCAGAATGAGCGGAGCGTATACTCCGTGTGAAGGCTCCCTTAGTGTCTCAGACCATGCTCCGGTTTCATCAACCCTGTCACTACTGGGCGTCATACCTAGACAATGGTCTTGGAGACTTAATGAGTCCACATTGGACAAAAAAGACATTGAAATGTTGGTAACCAAAGAACTAGATGCATTCTTTACATTGAATGACACTCCTGATGTATCCCCAACCTCAGTATGGGAATCCCTATACCGTTTATAAGAAGTTTTCTGATCTCCAAAGTCTCAGCCCTTAAAGGAAAGACAAGAAGTGTATTCAATACTAGTGCAGATCTCGGCATTAGAGAGAGTCCACAAATTATAAGTGTTAGTTACTACACATGATGACCTAACAGCCCTCCATGAAAAACTAAAACAGTTGCTTAATCTATCTGCTGCAAAGCAAATTCTATACTCTAAATTTAAACTCTATGCCCATGGCTATAAAGGGGGCAAGCTTATGTCTTCCATGATTAGAAATGAGAGGGCAAACCCATACTATAGAAGTTAAAAACAAGGCTGATACTCTATACCAGGATGCTCAGAGTATAGCAGAATCTTTTTCAAACCTTTTACTCTGATCTGTACAACTTATATAAGACTAACCCCTCAAGAAAAACGTGAACAAACAAACTCCTTTCATAAAGGTCTCTCGCTCCCTGTTGTACAGGAGGCTGGATGTGCAATCTTAATGCAACCACTTACACCAAAAGAAATTACAACAATTATCCACAGCTTACCAATAGCGAAAGCCCAGGTCCAGATTGCCTCCCACTTCTGTATTATAAGAAATTTAAGGACAAGCTCCTCCCACACCTTACAGATTTCTGAAATACCCTTTTACTCGAACATCTGATGCCATATCAGACCCAAGAGGTGCATATTACACTCATTGCCAAGGAGGGGAACGAACCTTAATTATGTAGCATTTACATGGCCATATCTCTATTGCACATAGGTCTCAAGATTTGGGCCAAGCTCCTTGTCCCCTGACTGTACACAATCTCTTGAGTGATGAACAGATAGGTTTCATTAAAGTTAGGGAAGCAAATATAACATTGTACGTCTAAGGCCGGGTTCACGAGTATTGTGGCTCGTCATTTGGTACGTACACGCCGCGGGAACTTTTGTGGGCCGTATACACTCCCATTGTTTTCAATGGGAGCTGGTACCGTACACGCGGCGCTATTTTGCGGCCGTGATTTTGCGGTGGCCGCAAAATAGCGCCACGTGTACGGTACCGGCTCCCATTGAAAACAATGGGAGCTTATAGGGCCCGCAAAAGATCCCGCGGCGTGTACGTACCAAATGACGAGCCACAATACTCCGTGTGAACCCGGCCTTTAATACATGATATTACCATCGCTAACAAGACAAAATCCCCTTTAGTGCTGTTAGGTGGCATTCCACCCGCCTTTATCAGAGCCAATTTTTCGTTGTATTCCCAAACCAATGCTCCTCTGAAAGTGAACAGCACTCTCTTAAAATATTTCTGCATTACCAATGGCACCCTTCAGGGATGCCCTCTATCCCCGACACTGTTTATACTTACTTTAGAGACATTACTTCCAGTTGTGTGTCAGCATCCACTCATTCAAGTATTCAGTAAAAACAAACAGGCCCTACATTCCATAGCATCTGAAGACAAAGCTCTTTTTCTAATATCTAATCCTGCCAGGTATGCTAACATATTATAGAGCGATACAGTTGTGTAGGTGGATATCTTATGCGACACCTGCGCATTGTCCAATGATTAATGTCCTTGCCAAAATACAGTTTGGTCCATCCTTTTTGAAGCACTCATGGCTTCCAGATATGATAATCATTTGAAGACAAGACTTTGACCCACTCCTACGTGGACCCTGTGAAGTGTGCCACCAGATTCGAGACATGCTCACTCTGCCAATGTCACCGATTCTACTGCCATGCCTAATACCTCACTTAATTCATCTAATGTGAACTTGTGAAGGAAACGTATGGCCCAAATTATGACATCTCACACTGAATGATCGCTGACAGCAAAACTGTAGACCACCAATATCTTCAATCTCTGATCCCATAAGTTCCTCTTAACTCCCTCCACTATGCCCATTTTCATAAGTTTGTCTTAGAGATCCTGTAGTCAGGATGTACAACCTGTAAATCTTTCCTGATCAAATCAAAGAAATTGACAAAATCAACTTTCCTGTTATCCTGGGAGAAAGAACACAAATTTGAATAGATGGATGAGGAAACAGCCTTTATCCTACACCATTCTCATGGATTTTCCACCTGTGTGAGGCTACAAGAGTTACATTATAAATTCATTTCCAGATGCTATAAATCCCCAGACTAACTCCACACCCACAAATTAACTGAATCAAACTTATGTTGGTGCTGTTACAAACAAACATGTACTCTTTTGCACATATGGTGGTCTTGTGAGATCCAGCATTTTTGGACACAGATTTCTGATCAAATGGCAAAAAATTATAAGATACAATGTCCATCTGACCCCAGACATGGTAATTCTTTCACACCCACAACCTAACATCCATCCATCCAAGCACATCTAACTGAGGCGGTAAAACTCACCGCCACTACTACTCTGGAGGAAGAAGGTTCAGCAGTGAGGCTTGATAAATTGGTGAGCTTGGCAGATAAGTGCTATGCCATACCTGAGAGTGTGGTCCTCCTGTCTCCGGTATGGCACCTGAATCCCGAACACTATATTTCTTTTCTCTAACATCCAACCCCTCCCCCCCCCTCACCTTCCCCATCCTCTTAGGCCTTCTCCCACAGGCTAAATGTATTCACTGATCACCTTATAAAACATATCATGACACCAGCCAGTTAATAGATCCCTGTTCTCCTCTCAAACTTTTCTAGCATGCCTCACACACCCATTCCCATGTAACCAGTTTTTTCTGTTCTGATGTGCCGAAGCAATGCAGCATGTTACCATTTCTACCTGTTATGCTTTGAACTATTCTGAACTACTATATTGTAAAACTGTACAAAATTGAAATAAATTCAGAATTTAAAAAAAAAAAAAAAAAAATGAAAATTGGAAAATGACATTGTTCTGAAAAACCTCTCCATATCTCCAAATCTGTCACTTGGGGTTACACAAGTAATAACTTTGTATAATCCATCTAGGGGTCATTCACACAGTGGAAATGAATAATTGTTGTGGTGGACTTGTACCTCAGACTCCTCTTCATTTTCTAGCCCTCAGGCTTTGATGAATGGGGCTGGTCAGCAGAGTGTCCTATGCCCTGGTTTCTCCAGCTGAATCAGAGCAGAAAGATTGAGCAAGAAGCTTATTTTTTCAGGATCTTGCTTTGATCTCAGAAAGAGGCAGTTGTAAAATTTTAATGATCTCCTGACAGACTGTATAAAATGTATAATCTGTATAAGATTCATCAAATAAAGCAAGGGGAAAAGATTTGCGATATTTAGACTACCAGATATCAGAAAAAAGTGTTTCTGAGAGGGGCCTGAGTTACCTATCCTGCCTTCCTTGTAGATACACCTTTGAGATCAATAAATAAGTCTGGAGAACATCATTGCAAAACTTGCAGCTGCATGAAATAGTGTAGATACAGGAGCAGGGAGACAGGTGACAGTGGAGAGAAGGCAGAGAGGGTTTATTACAATCCCCTCCCTGCACAATTACTATATAGGTAACACTCAATGAAGCTAGGAAAGCCACCATAATTCAAAAGTAAGTATATGTGTTTTTATTATGTTTGCACCTGTCCTGAGCTGAGCCCCTGTTTGTTTCACTATGGGGTCTGAACAGACCTTAGAGTACAATAATGATCTGAGAGAGACGAACCCCTACATTTTTGGAAGATTTGTAATGAACTCTGCTCATTATGAACCAGTTTGCTCATCTGTAATCAAAATAGGAGAAAATGTAACAAGTACATTACCATTAGCCAAACAGGCTATGACTGGTACATACAGTCCTATGAAAAAGTTTGGGCACCCCTATTAATCTTAATCATTTTTAGTTCTAAATATTTTGGTATTTGCAACAGCCATTTCAGTTTGATATATCTAATAACTGATGGACACAGTAATATTTCAGGATTGAAATGAGGTTTATTGTACTAACAGAAAATGTGCAATATGCATTAAACCAAAATTTGACCGGTGCAAAAGTATGGGCACCTCAACAGAAAAGTGACATTAATATTTAGTAGATCCTCCTTTTGCAAAGATAACAGCCTCTAGTTGCTTCCTGTAGCTTTTAATCAGTTCCTGGATCCTGGATAAAGGTATTTTGGACAAACAATTCAAGTTCAGTTAAGTTAGATGGTCGCCGAGCATGGACAGCCCGCTTCAAATCATCCCACAGATGTTCAATGATATTCAGGTCTGGGGACTGGGATGGCCATTCCAGAACATTGTAATTGTTCCTCTGCATGAATGCCTGAGGATTTGGAGCGGTGTTTTGGATCATTGTCTTGCTGAAATATCCATCCCCGGCGTAACTTCAACTTTGTCACTGATTCTTGAACATTATTCTCAAGAATCTGCTGATACTGAGTGGAATCCATGCGACTCTCAACTTTAACAAGATTCCCGATGCCGGCATTGGCCACACAGCCCCAAAGCATGATGGAACCTCCACCAAATTTTACAGTGGGTAGCATGTGTTTTTCTTGGAATGCTGTTTCTTTTTGGACGCCATGCATAACGCCTTTTTTTTATAACCAAACAACTCAATTTTTGTTTCCAAAATGAAGCTGCCTTGTCCAAATGTGCTTTTTCATACCTCAGGCAACTCTATTTGTGGCGTACGTGCAGAAACGGCTTCTTTCTCATCACTCTCCCATACAGCTTCTATTTGTGCAAAGTGCGCTGTATAGTTGACCGATGCACAGTGACACCATCTGCAGCAAGATGATGCTGCAGCTCTTTGGAGGTGGTCTGTGGATTGTCCTTGACTGTTCTCACCATTCTTCTTCTCTGCCTTTCTGATATTTTTCTTGGCCTGCCACTTCTGGGCTTAACAAGAACTGTCCCTGTGGTCTTCCATTTCCTTACTATGTTCCTCACAGTGGAAACTGACAGGTTAAATCTCTGAGACAACTTTTTGTATACTTCCCCTGAACAACTATGTTGAACAATCTTTGTTTTCAGATCATTTGAGAGTTGTTTTGAGTAGCCCATGATGCCACTCTTCAGAGGAGATTCAAATAGGAGAACAACTTGCAATTGGCCACCTTAAATACCTTTTCTTATGATTGGATACATCTGGTTATGAAGGTCAAAGCTCACTGAGGTTACAAAACCAATTTTGTGCTTCAGTAAGTCAGTAAAAAGTAGTTAGGGGAATTCAAATCAATAAAATGATAAGGGTGCCCATACTTTCGCACCGGTCAAATTTTGGTTTAATGCATATTGCACATTTTCTGTTAGTACAATAAACCTCATTTCAATCCTGAAATATTAATGTGTCCATCAGTTATTAGATATATCAAACTGAAATGGCTGTTGCAAACACCAAAATATTTAGAACAAAAAATGATTAAGATTAATAGGGGTGCCCAAACTTTTTCATAGGACTGTATTAATAGTGGCATAGGTATGTTAAATTTGAAACAAGGGTATGTATATACCATATACTTTATGTCAGATACCATAAATAACTATGCAAAAATCACGCATAGAGTTACAAAAATGAGTAAACATTAAAATGTGCATCTAAATCACAGATTCACTAATAATTAGAGATGAGCGAGTAGTAGTCGATCGAATACCTCACTGCCATAGGAATGCGTGTAAGCGGCCGAACCCCAAGGGGTTAAGCACATTGAATATTTGATGCGTTTAACCCCTTGGTGTTCGGCCGATTACACGCATTCCTATGGCAGCAAGGTATTCGATCGACTACTACTCGCTCATCTCTACTAATAATATATATATACATATAATTTCTTAACATTTAAGATGGATCCCCAAAAAATTTCACAGTCTTCAATTAAAAACGTCAACTTCCACAAAACTCTCTCTCTGATGCGGTTCTGTCATATAGTTAACTATTGCCATGCCCTTTTTTTTTGTGTACCCTCTTGAGACTGGGCTCCCTTGTTAAAGGGGTTGTTCAGGCAAAAATGGACAACCTTTTTAACTTTTAAATCAGCTGGAGGTTTTGAAAAAAAATTTTTTAAAATTCATACTCACCTGTCCCCAATGATCCGGTTTCCTCCCAGCACGTTCAGGTCCTTCTGCTGAATGGATCTCTTCCAGATTTTCGCTGAAGCATGTGACTGCTGACGTCAATCAGTGAATGGCATGAGATGTCACTACTAGAGATGAGCGAACACTAAAATGTTCGAGGTTCGAAATTCGATTCGAACAGCCGCTCAATGTTCGTGTGTTCGAACGGGTTTCGAACCCCATTATAGTCTATGGGGAACAGATACTCGTTAAGGGGGAAACCCAAATCCGTGTCTGGAGGGTCACCAAGTCCACTATGACACCCCAGGAAATGATGCCAACACCTCTGGAATGACACTGGGACAGCAGGGGAAGCATGTCTGGGGGCATCTAACACACCAAAGACCCTCTATTACCCCAACATCACAGCCTAACAACTACACACTTTACACACTCAATACCACCTCTCTGACAGTAGGAAAACACCTTGAAACATGTGTATTTGGCACTTGCAGTGAGGAGAGCTTGTCACCAGCAGTGAATTTGGCCCTTGTAGTAAGTTGAGGTTGGCACCAACATTTGTTTTGAAAATCAGGGTGGATTGAGCCTCTAACCAGCAGAGTTTGGGCAAATTCATGGTGGAGGGAGCCTCTAAAAACCCCAGTTTGGACCAATTCATGGTGGAGGGAGCCTCTAACCAGCCCAGTGTGGGCAAATTCATGGTGGAGGGAGCCTCTAAAAAACCCAGTTTGGACCAATTCATGGTGGAGGGAGCCTCTAACCAGCCCAGTTTGGGCAAATTCATGGTGGAGGGAGCCTCTAAAAACCCCAGTTTGGACCAATTCATGGTGGAGGGAGCCTCTAACCAGCCCAGTTTGGGCAAATTCATGGTGGAGGGAGCCTCTAAACAGCCCAGTTTGGGCAAATTCATGGTGGAGGGAGCCTCTAAACAGCCCAGTTTGGGCAAATTCATGGTGGAGGGAGCCTCTAACCAGCCCAGTTTGGACCAATTAATGGTGGAGGGAGCCTCTAACCAGCCCAGTTTGGGCAAATTCATGGTGGAGGGAGCCTCTAAACAGCCCAGTTTGGACCAATTCATGGTGGAGGGAGCCTCTAAAAAACCCAGTTTGGACCAATTCATGGTGGAGGGAGCCTCTAAACAGCCCAGTTTGGGCAAATTCATGGTGGAGGGAGCCTCTAACCAGCCCAGTTTAGACCAATTCATGGTGGAGGGAGCCTCTAACCAGCCCAGTTTGGGCAAATTCATGGTGGAGGGAGCCTCTAAACAGCCCAGTTTGGACCAATTCATGGTGGAGGGAGCCTCTAAAAAACCCAGTTTGGACCAATTCATGGTGGAGGGAGCCTCTAAACAGCCCAGTTTGGGCAAATTCATGGTGGAGGGAGCCTCTAACCAGCCCAGTTTGGACCAATTCATGGTGGAGGGAGCCTCTAAACAGCCAAGTTTTGGGAAATTCATGGTGGAGGGAGCCTCTAACCAGCCCAGTTTGGACCAATTCATGGTGGAGGGAGCCTCTAAACAGCCCAGTTTGGGCAAATTCATGGTGGAGGGAGCCTCTAAAAAACCCAGTTTGGACCAATTCATGGTGGAGGGAGCCTCTAACCAGCCCAGTTTGGACCAATTAATGGTGGAGGGAGCCTCTAAACAGCCAAGTTTGGACCAATTCATGGTGGAGGGAGCCTCTAAAAACCCCAGTTTGGACCAATTCATGGTGGAGGGAGCCTCTAACCAGCCCAGTTTGGGCAAATTCATGGTGGAGGGAGCCTCTAACCAGCCCAGTTTGGACCAATTAATGGTGGAGGGAGCCTCTAAACAGCCAAGTTTGGACCAATTCATGGTGGAGGGAGCCTCTAAAAACCCCAGTTTGGACCAATTCATGGTGGAGGGAGCCTCTAACCAGCCCAGTTTGGGCAAATTCATGGTGGAGGGAGCCTCTAAACAGCCCAGTTTGGGCACATTCATGGTGGAGGGAGCCTCTAACCAGCCCAGTTTGGACCAATTAATGGTGGAGGGAGCCGCTAAACAGCCCAGTTTGGACCAATTCATGGTGGAGGGAGCCTCTAAAAACCCCAGTTTGGACCAATTCATGGTGGAGGGAGCCTCTAAAAAACCCAGTTTGGACCGATTCATGGTGGAGGGAGCCTCTAACCAGCCCAGTTTGGACCAATTAATGGTGGAGGGAGCCTCTAAACAGCCAAGTTTGGACCAATTCATGGTGGAGGGAGCCTCTAAAAACCCCAGTTTGGACCAATTCATGGTGGAGGGAGCCTCTAACCAGCCCAGTTTGGGCAAATTCATGGTGGAGGGAGCCTCTAAACAGCCCAGTTTGGACCAATTCATGGTGGAGGGAGCCTCTAACCAGCCCAGTTTGGGCAAATTCATGGTGGAGGGAGCCTCTAAAAAACCCAGTTTGGACCAATTCATGGTGGAGGGAGCCTCTAACCAGCCCAGTTTGGGCAAATTCATGGTGGAGGGAGCCTCTAAACAGCCCAGTTTGGGCAAATTCATGGTGGAGGGAGCCTCTAAACAGCCCAGTTTGGGCAAATTCATGGTGGAGGGAGCCTCTAACCAGCCCAGTTTGGACCAATTAATGGTGGAGGGAGCCTCTAACCAGCCCAGTTTGGGCAAATTCATGGTGGAGGGAACCTCTAAACAGCCCAGTTTGGACCAATTCATGGTGGAGGGAGCCTCTGAAAAACCCAGTTTGGACCAATTCATGGTGGAGGGAGCCTCTAAACAGCCCAGTTTGGGCAAATTCATGGTGGAGGGAGCCTCTAAAAAACCCAGTTTGGACCAATTCATGGTGGAGGGAGCCTCTAACCAGCCCAGTTTGGGCAAATTCATGGTGGAGGGAGCCTCTAAACAGCCCAGTTTGGGCAAATTCATGGTGGAGGGAGCCTCTAAACAGCCCAGTTTGGGCAAATTCATGGTGGAGGGAGCCTCTAACCAGCCCAGTTTGGACCAATTAATGGTGGAGGGAGCCTCTAACCAGCCCAGTTTGGGCAAATTCATGGTGGAGGGAGCCTCTAAACAGCCCAGTTTGGACCAATTCATGGTGGAGGGAGCCTCTAAAAAACCCAGTTTGGACCAATTCATGGTGGAGGGAGCCTCTAAACAGCCCAGTTTGGGCAAATTCATGGTGGAGGGAGCCTCTAACCAGCCCAGTTTGGACCAATTCATGGTGGAGGGAGCCTCTAACCAGCCCAGTTTGGGCAAATTCATGGTGGAGGGAGCCTCTAAACAGCCCAGTTTGGACCAATTCATGGTGGAGGGAGCCTCTAAAAAACCCAGTTTGGACCAATTCATGGTGGAGGGAGCCTCTAAAAACCCCAGTTTGGACCAATTCATGGTGGAGGGAGCCTCTAACCAGCCCAGTTTGGGCAAATTCATGGTGGAGGGAGCCTCTAAACAGCCCAGTTTGGGCACATTCATGGTGGAGGGAGCCTCTAACCAGCCCAGTTTGGACCAATTAATGGTGGAGGGAGCCGCTAAACAGCCCAGTTTGGACCAATTCATGGTGGAGGGAGCCTCTAAAAACCCCAGTTTGGACCAATTCATGGTGGAGGGAGCCTCTAAAAAACCCAGTTTGGACCGATTCATGGTGGAGGGAGCCTCTAACCAGCCCAGTTTGGACCAATTAATGGTGGAGGGAGCCTCTAAACAGCCAAGTTTGGACCAATTCATGGTGGAGGGAGCCTCTAAAAACCCCAGTTTGGACCAATTCATGGTGGAGGGAGCCTCTAACCAGCCCAGTTTGGGCAAATTCATGGTGGAGGGAGCCTCTAAACAGCCCAGTTTGGACCAATTCATGGTGGAGGGAGCCTCTAACCAGCCCAGTTTGGGCAAATTCATGGTGGAGGGAGCCTCTAAAAAACCCAGTTTGGACCAATTCATGGTGGAGGGAGCCTCTAACCAGCCCAGTTTGGGCAAATTCATGGTGGAGGGAGCCTCTAAACAGCCCAGTTTGGGCAAATTCATGGTGGAGGAAGCCTCTAAACAGCCCAGTTTGGGCAAATTCATGGTGGAGGGAGCCTCTAACCAGCCCAGTTTGGGCAAATTCATGGTGGAGGGAGCCTCTAACCAGCCCAGTTTGGACCAATTCATGGTGGAGGGAGCCTCTAAACAGCCAAGTTTTGGGAAATTCATGGTGGAGGGAGCCTCTAACCAGCCCAGTTTGGACCAATTCATGGTGGAGGGAGCCTCTAAACAGCCCAGTTTGGGCAAATTCATGGTGGAGGGAGCCTCTAAAAAACCCAGTTTGGACCAATTCATGGTGGAGGGAGCCTCTAACCAGCCCAGTTTGGGCAAATTCATGGTGGAGGGAGCCTCTAACCAGCCCAGTTTGGACCAATTAATGGTGGAGGGAGCCTCTAAACAGCCAAGTTTGGACCAATTCATGGTGGAGGGAGCCTCTAAAAACCCCAGTTTGGACCAATTCATGGTGGAGGGAGCCTCTAACCAGCCCAGTTTGGGCAAATTCATGGTGGAGGGAGCCTCTAAACAGCCCAGTTTGGGCACATTCATGGTGGAGGGAGCCTCTAACCAGCCCAGTTTGGACCAATTAATGGTGGAGGGAGCCGCTAAACAGCCCAGTTTGGACCAATTCATGGTGGAGGGAGCCTCTAAAAACCCCAGTTTGGACCAATTCATGGTGGAGGGAGCCTCTAAAAAACCCAGTTTGGACCGATTCATGGTGGAGGGAGCCTCTAACCAGCCCAGTTTGGACCAATTAATGGTGGAGGGAGCCTCTAAACAGCCAAGTTTGGACCAATTCATGGTGGAGGGAGCCTCTAAAAACCCCAGTTTGGACCAATTCATGGTGGAGGGAGCCTCTAACCAGCCCAGTTTGGGCAAATTCATGGTGGAGGGAGCCTCTAACCAGCCCAGTTTGGACCAATTAATGGTGGAGGGAGCCTCTAAACAGCCAAGTTTGGACCAATTCATGGTGGAGGGAGCCTCTAAAAAACCCAGTTTGGACCAATTCATGGTGGAGGGAGCCTCTAACCAGCCCAGTTTGGGCAAATTCATGGTGGAGGGAGCCTCTAAACAGCCCAGTTTGGGCACATTCATGGTGGAGGGAGCCTCTAACCAGCCCAGTTTGGACCAATTAATGGTGGAGGGAGCCGCTAAACAGCCCAGTTTGGACCAATTCATGGTGGAGGGAGCCTCTAAAAACCCCAGTTTGGACCAATTCATGGTGGAGGGAGCCTCTAACCAGCCCAGTTTGGACCAATTAATGGTGGAGGGAGCCTCTAAACAGCCCAGTTTGGGCAAATTCATGGTGGAGGGAGCCTCTAAACAGCCCAGTTTGGACCAATTCATGGTGGAGGGAGCCTCTGAAAAACCCAGTTTGGACCAATTCATGGTGGAGGGAGCCTCTAAACAGCCCAGTTTGGGCAAATTCATGGTGGAGGGAGCCTCTAAAAAACCCAGTTTGGACCAATTCATGGTGGAGGGAGCCTCTAACCAGCCCAGTTTGGGCAAATTCATGGTGGAGGGAGCCTCTAAACAGCCCAGTTTGGGCAAATTCATGGTGGAGGGAGCCTCTAAACAGCCCAGTTTGGGCAAATTCATGGTGGAGGGAGCCTCTAACCAGCCCAGTTTGGACCAATTAATGGTGGAGGGAGCCTCTAACCAGCCCAGTTTGGGCAAATTCATGGTGGAGGGAGCCTCTAAACAGCCCAGTTTGGACCAATTCATGGTGGAGGGAGCCTCTAAAAAACCCAGTTTGGACCAATTCATGGTGGAGGGAGCCTCTAAACAGCCCAGTTTGGGCAAATTCATGGTGGAGGGAGCCTCTAACCAGCCCAGTTTGGACCAATTCATGGTGGAGGGAGCCTCTAACCAGCCCAGTTTGGGCAAATTCATGGTGGAGGGAGCCTCTAAACAGCCCAGTTTGGACCAATTCATGGTGGAGGGAGCCTCTAAAAAACCCAGTTTGGACCAATTCATGGTGGAGGGAGCCTCTAAAAACCCCAGTTTGGACCAATTCATGGTGGAGGGAGCCTCTAACCAGCCCAGTTTGGGCAAATTCATGGTGGAGGGAGCCTCTAAACAGCCCAGTTTGGGCACATTCATGGTGGAGGGAGCCTCTAACCAGCCCAGTTTGGACCAATTAATGGTGGAGGGAGCCGCTAAACAGCCCAGTTTGGACCAATTCATGGTGGAGGGAGCCTCTAAAAACCCCAGTTTGGACCAATTCATGGTGGAGGGAGCCTCTAAAAAACCCAGTTTGGACCGATTCATGGTGGAGGGAGCCTCTAACCAGCCCAGTTTGGACCAATTAATGGTGGAGGGAGCCTCTAAACAGCCAAGTTTGGACCAATTCATGGTGGAGGGAGCCTCTAAAAACCCCAGTTTGGACCAATTCATGGTGGAGGGAGCCTCTAACCAGCCCAGTTTGGGCAAATTCATGGTGGAGGGAGCCTCTAAACAGCCCAGTTTGGACCAATTCATGGTGGAGGGAGCCTCTAACCAGCCCAGTTTGGGCAAATTCATGGTGGAGGGAGCCTCTAAAAAACCCAGTTTGGACCAATTCATGGTGGAGGGAGCCTCTAACCAGCCCAGTTTGGGCAAATTCATGGTGGAGGGAGCCTCTAAACAGCCCAGTTTGGGCAAATTCATGGTGGAGGAAGCCTCTAAACAGCCCAGTTTGGGCAAATTCATGGTGGAGGGAGCCTCTAACCAGCCCAGTTTGGGCAAATTCATGGTGGAGGGAGCCTCTAACCAGCCCAGTTTGGACCAATTCATGGTGGAGGGAGCCTCTAAACAGCCAAGTTTTGGGAAATTCATGGTGGAGGGAGCCTCTAACCAGCCCAGTTTGGACCAATTCATGGTGGAGGGAGCCTCTAAACAGCCCAGTTTGGGCAAATTCATGGTGGAGGGAGCCTCTAAAAAACCCAGTTTGGACCAATTCATGGTGGAGGGAGCCTCTAACCAGCCCAGTTTGGGCAAATTCATGGTGGAGGGAGCCTCTAACCAGCCCAGTTTGGACCAATTAATGGTGGAGGGAGCCTCTAAACAGCCAAGTTTGGACCAATTCATGGTGGAGGGAGCCTCTAAAAACCCCAGTTTGGACCAATTCATGGTGGAGGGAGCCTCTAACCAGCCCAGTTTGGGCAAATTCATGGTGGAGGGAGCCTCTAAACAGCCCAGTTTGGGCACATTCATGGTGGAGGGAGCCTCTAACCAGCCCAGTTTGGACCAATTAATGGTGGAGGGAGCCGCTAAACAGCCCAGTTTGGACCAATTCATGGTGGAGGGAGCCTCTAAAAACCCCAGTTTGGACCAATTCATGGTGGAGGGAGCCTCTAAAAAACCCAGTTTGGACCGATTCATGGTGGAGGGAGCCTCTAACCAGCCCAGTTTGGACCAATTAATGGTGGAGGGAGCCTCTAAACAGCCAAGTTTGGACCAATTCATGGTGGAGGGAGCCTCTAAAAACCCCAGTTTGGACCAATTCATGGTGGAGGGAGCCTCTAACCAGCCCAGTTTGGGCAAATTCATGGTGGAGGGAGCCTCTAACCAGCCCAGTTTGGACCAATTAATGGTGGAGGGAGCCTCTAAACAGCCAAGTTTGGACCAATTCATGGTGGAGGGAGCCTCTAAAAAACCCAGTTTGGACCAATTCATGGTGGAGGGAGCCTCTAACCAGCCCAGTTTGGGCAAATTCATGGTGGAGGGAGCCTCTAAACAGCCCAGTTTGGGCACATTCATGGTGGAGGGAGCCTCTAACCAGCCCAGTTTGGACCAATTAATGGTGGAGGGAGCCGCTAAACAGCCCAGTTTGGACCAATTCATGGTGGAGGGAGCCTCTAAAAACCCCAGTTTGGACCAATTCATGGTGGAGGGAGCCTCTAAAAAACCCAGTTTGGACCGATTCATGGTGGAGGGAGCCTCTAACCAGCCCAGTTTGGACCAATTAATGGTGGAGGGAGCCTCTAAACAGCCAAGTTTGGACCAATTCATGGTGGAGGGAGCCTCTAAAAACCCCAGTTTGGACCAATTCATGGTGGAGGGAGCCTCTAACCAGCCCAGTTTGGGCAAATTCATGGTGGAGGGAGCCTCTAAACAGCCCAGTTTGGACCAATTCATGGTGGAGGGAGCCTCTAACCAGCCCAGTTTGGGCAAATTCATGGTGGAGGGAGCCTCTAAAAAACCCAGTTTGGACCAATTCATGGTGGAGGGAGCCTCTAACCAGCCCAGTTTGGGCAAATTCATGGTGGAGGGAGCCTCTAAACAGCCCAGTTTGGGCAAATTCATGGTGGAGGGAGCCTCTAAACAGCCCAGTTTGGGCAAATTCATGGTGGAGGGAGCCTCTAACCAGCCCAGTTTGGACCAATTAATGGTGGAGGGAGCCTCTAACCAGCCCAGTTTGGGCAAATTCATGGTGGAGGGAGCCTCTAAACAGCCCAGTTTGGACCAATTCATGGTGGAGGGAGCCTCTGAAAAACCCAGTTTGGACCAATTCATGGTGGAGGGAGCCTCTAAACAGCCCAGTTTGGGCAAATTCATGGTGGAGGGAGCCTCTAAAAAACCCAGTTTGGACCAATTCATGGTGGAGGGAGCCTCTAACCAGCCCAGTTTGGGCAAATTCATGGTGGAGGGAGCCTCTAAACAGCCCAGTTTGGGCAAATTCATGGTGGAGGGAGCCTCTAAACAGCCCAGTTTGGGCAAATTCATGGTGGAGGGAGCCTCTAACCAGCCCAGTTTGGACCAATTAATGGTGGAGGGAGCCTCTAACCAGCCCAGTTTGGGCAAATTCATGGTGGAGGGAGCCTCTAAACAGCCCAGTTTGGACCAATTCATGGTGGAGGGAGCCTCTAAAAAACCCAGTTTGGACCAATTCATGGTGGAGGGAGCCTCTAAACAGCCCAGTTTGGGCAAATTCATGGTGGAGGGAGCCTCTAACCAGCCCAGTTTGGACCAATTCATGGTGGAGGGAGCCTCTAACCAGCCCAGTTTGGGCAAATTCATGGTGGAGGGAGCCTCTAAACAGCCCAGTTTGGACCAATTCATGGTGGAGGGAGCCTCTAAAAAACCCAGTTTGGACCAATTCATGGTGGAGGGAGCCTCTAAAAACCCCAGTTTGGACCAATTCATGGTGGAGGGAGCCTCTAACCAGCCCAGTTTGGGCAAATTCATGGTGGAGGGAGCCTCTAAACAGCCCAGTTTGGGCACATTCATGGTGGAGGGAGCCTCTAACCAGCCCAGTTTGGACCAATTAATGGTGGAGGGAGCCGCTAAACAGCCCAGTTTGGACCAATTCATGGTGGAGGGAGCCTCTAAAAACCCCAGTTTGGACCAATTCATGGTGGAGGGAGCCTCTAAAAAACCCAGTTTGGACCGATTCATGGTGGAGGGAGCCTCTAACCAGCCCAGTTTGGACCAATTAATGGTGGAGGGAGCCTCTAAACAGCCAAGTTTGGACCAATTCATGGTGGAGGGAGCCTCTAAAAACCCCAGTTTGGACCAATTCATGGTGGAGGGAGCCTCTAACCAGCCCAGTTTGGGCAAATTCATGGTGGAGGGAGCCTCTAAACAGCCCAGTTTGGACCAATTCATGGTGGAGGGAGCCTCTAACCAGCCCAGTTTGGGCAAATTCATGGTGGAGGGAGCCTCTAAAAAACCCAGTTTGGACCAATTCATGGTGGAGGGAGCCTCTAACCAGCCCAGTTTGGGCAAATTCATGGTGGAGGGAGCCTCTAAACAGCCCAGTTTGGGCAAATTCATGGTGGAGGAAGCCTCTAAACAGCCCAGTTTGGGCAAATTCATGGTGGAGGGAGCCTCTAACCAGCCCAGTTTGGGCAAATTCATGGTGGAGGGAGCCTCTAACCAA